>NW_010304651.1:0-30228 GCF_000700745.2 Antrostomus carolinensis | reverse complement strand
TAATAACATTAGTACTTTTATCAACATTCTTGTCATAACAAGTCTTACACAAACTAAACCACAGCTATTCTAACTACTAAAAGGAAAATTAACTCTATCCTAGCAAAACCAGGACAGATTCACAGTGCACCAGGTGCAGGATGGTAGCTCAGATACCAAGAGATAATAATTCAAATATTAATAGATTCTGTGCAGGTGAGAAAGAGAAAAGCACAAGAATACAGACATTACTTTGAGTGACACTCCCCCCTTGATGATACACGGAAGTTGTATGTAAGAAGTACCATCACTTTGGTCAGAAAAGGTGTAGGACATATTCACATAAATTGAAAGGCAGCCAAACTCAAAGCCTAGTGTACATCAGATGTAGGGGCCACAGCAGAGGAATCATTGTGACAATCTGTACTCTGCATTGGGCATTCAGAAGACTGTCTGTGATTACTTCTCCTGATTCATCTGCACCCTGTATAACTTGATATAATTTAATATTTTCCATCCTTCTTTTTTGGTTTGCAGCATCATCAAGCTCTGCGAGACAACATTTAATTTTACGTTATGTGTTGAGCAGCTCCTAATGTAATTAGTCTTAATGTGATAGCATAATTTGGTTTTGGATGGGAAGATTTACAAAGAAAATTAGAATAAATGAATGCACAAAGCACCAGCTGGTGCTTATACCTACACCCACATAAGAAGAATATTGCTATTTGCAATCCTATGAAAGATGAGATAATTTGGATAACAAGGATCAACAAAGGGTGATGCAGCAGTTGGTCTAAACAGAAAGAAATCCAGAGACAAATCCTGAACCATGTGGGATGCAGAGCATGCCAAAGCTGGTAGCAATCCAAAAGCATGCTATAAGAGAAAATAAATATTGCAGTCCATTAACGTACCACACGGTGCACAACAGCAAGTGGCAATGGTGACAAAAACAGTAATAACTGACCAGCCAACTTCAGGGCTTCAGATGAAGAGGGCTCTTCACTGACAATACTTGGGCACTTGCCTCAGACATGCAGGAACTTGGGTTTACACATTCGATCAGTATTTTGCATGAAAGGCTGTATAATCTCCATCCTTGGAGGTTTTCAAAATTCAGCTAGACAAAGCCATGGGTGACCTGATCTAGTGCTGGTGACAGTCCTGCTTTGAGCAGGAGGGTGGACTAGATGACCTCCAGATGTCCCTTCCAGTCAACAGTTCTATAATTCTACAATAAATAACTAAAATTTCTCAGAAACAATGTCAATTACTATTTTCAGTTTTCCAAAACATAAACTCAAAAGAGTGTTTCTATTTCAACATCTAGATAGGTGTGTGTAACAGTAAACAGCTACTCACAAAATGAAGACTAACATTTAGCAGATGAAGAAGGTGTTAATGTTTACATGTACCAACTCTTGAAGACCTTCAGCCAGATCACATGAATCAGACATGTATCATGTCTAAACTTTACTGAGCTCCAAGTGAACATGAAGAAAAAAGTACATTATCAGCAAATCCTGTTGACAGATAATTCCTGTCTTACAAATCTGACTTCAGTTCTTACCAAACCTTGTTTAACTTTAGGCATTTTTGCTAATATTTCCACTGCCTGATTTATCCCAAGGACAGCCAGTATTTTGCCTGGTCTGAAAGTATTAGCTACCCCTGACATCTGGACTATTTTGGTCTAAGTCTCCACTCAGTGGAATTCCTGAAGCCAGTACAGCAGAGTTCTACCAGGGATTACATTCAGACATATCTGAAGAAGAGAACAAAATAAGAGAAGTGCAGACCTTTATGTTAAATATTGTCAGACTCTGTGTGTGTGAATCTGTGTGCACGTGCACACACATATACACACTACAGGCTTACCCAGGTAGTCATAGCCAGGGAGAAAACAGATACTTCAGAGTTTTCAGGAGAAGGTTGTCTATAGGCACTGGGGAAGTTGTACAGATAGTGCTTCTGTCTGACAAAGCTTTGAGTAAGGAGAGGAATAAGGGAAGGAATTCTCTGGATGGGGTTCTGCGGTTAGCTACGTATTTATTATATTTAACAAATGAAGCAGGCTGACAATTAGGTAGAAAATTTCTGGAAAGGGAGTTCACAAGGTTATCTTTCTAGCAGGCCATCCCTTTACTAAGAAATGGGCAGGGCTTATAAGAAGGTGAAGAGGTGACTATGTGATTCACATTCACTTGATACGCTGCAGGAGAGAAACCTCCGCATCCCTGATCACTAGATGGGCCAGGCCTCTGACCGAGAGTGTGACCAGAGGTAAAAAGAAACTGGGTGACTACAATTTTCATTTTTCTATTTCCTACAATATTTTATACTTCCTTTATTATACAAATGTTCTAGCAGACAGCCTGAACCCTGATGTCTCAAGGCTAGAAGAATCAATCAAAAAAATCCCAGTTGGAGGCAGGTGATGAGAGCCTTACCAAAACTATATATAAGAATATGCAGTAATCTCAAACCTGAATTAAATCAGATATCTAATCAACCAATTCTCCCTGAACACTTCTCCCTTGACACTTCCATCTGGGCACCAAGTAAGATACCTGGGTGTAAGGAAGTTTCCAACAGACAGGGAAATACTTCTGTTACTTCCTCATAATCCCTTCTGGCCCATTCAGGACAATGACAGGTCCTCCTCTTACAACACTTAAGAAGAAAATGTTCTGTTAGAAAGGCTTTTCTAGCTCTAGTGGAAGATGAATTCCTCTTGTTGGTCATAACAAGGACTGACACGACCACTGTCTCCCTTGCAGACCTGGACCCTACATCCCAAAAGAAGTACCATTAAAAATCATTGCAAAATGATTGGCGTTGCAAATTCTGAACTAGACCAACGTTGACACAAACACATTATTACTACATGCCTGAACAAAGCATGCCTCACTATGCAAGGTGTTGACTGCAAACTAACTGTATCTCATCTTGGTGTGACACGGGCAGTATAAAAAGCAAAATAATGCAAATACATAAATAACACATTTTTTCACATATTTCTTCTTCCATAAACTAACATTATGTTCTGCTTTGTCCAAAAGGCATGTGTCCCAGCTATACAGCTGGGCTGTACTTCTCTGTACGTATTACTTGGGTGTTGATGAAAACTTGTGTGCTTTCAAGTCTGTTTCATCAGAGCTGCAATAAAGACATGTCTAACTCTTCTTGGAAGTACTCCTGTGTCTTATCAAGGTAACTCGTGGCTTTCCTATTTAACCTGCTTTTGGAGTTCCCTTCCTGTTAGTTGCTCTCATGTGACTTGCTCTGTCGTGTGCAGCCCGGATGGATCCAGCTGAGGTAACCACACAACCTCCCCTACAGCCACTGTCCAGATCTGCTGCTCTGCTAGGGGTTATCAGCAAAGCAGCAGGGTCAGCAAGGGCAACGTGTGACTGAGGTCCCAGTTCACAGTGCACTGTATCAGTCTCAGCTGTGGAATAAGGAGAGTGTAAGCTAGGACACTGCAGCACATATTCAATTACTGAGTCATAAGATTTTTCCCCACTGAATGTGGGAGCCAGCACTTGACACAGTCTGGGAGGAAAAAAAAATCCTATGCAGAGGAGGGAAAGCTATAGAGACACACAGCACTGCTCTCCAGAAGCAGGGAGGAGGGAGCACTGTATTCTTATGTTGTCCCACATCCTCCTGCAGCTTAATCTGATGTGTACAAGTTACTTATTAACAGGAAGATCAGGAGACAACCTTGCACTTCCAGCCTGTGTACCAAATGACAGAGCAAATTTCACAAGTTTTCCCCTCCTGAAAGCACAAAATATGCAATGTCAGCTTGGGCTGTGGTTTGTTTTTTTTTTTTTCTTTCTCATATTTTAAATGATTTAGATATAGAAGCATCCACAGTTTGCCAACAGACACAGAAAACAGGTGAATAAACTGACTGATAGATGATGACTTTGCATAAGCCCAACATTAATCCGAAGCCATGTCCAACAAAATGACTGGAGACCTGCTTGTAGTGAAAATGGCTGTACCACACATACATATCAGTAATTACTAGTTGAACTAGAACTAATTCTACAAAGAGCTATAGCAATTGTTACCCAAATTGAGTCTGCTGTGGCAGATGCTAAAATAATTTCTCAGGGGTATTACAGGCCATATCCAAGCAGTTAATTCATTAGAGGTGTAATTTTCAGAGTGGCAACAGTCAGAAGCAGACAAAATGGTAGCAAAGCGAGCACAGTTCTTTAATCAAACGAGCACCACTGCCCTCCTTCCTCACCTTCTATTTCCCTGTTTGTACAAACAATTCATGCTTCAGTTAATGGTCAAAAGTGTGTACGTTTGCTTACTAGCTAGCCTGGACAAATGTCTCTGGTTTAGAAAAAAACAATGCTAGTGCACTATACAGTCATCAGTAACCAAATACGTGAAGTCACTGTCCCTGCTATAAATCCCTTGCACAAAAAGAGTGGAGTATTGTTTAATAGCTGTGACAGATACTGGTTTCAACTGGCAAGATATTTCAGCAAGCAAACATTCCTCAAACGTTCACACAGGTGTTGTCTACAGGAATGTCTGCATGGGTACTTGCAGGAATAAAAATTATATTCCATGAGGAGGGCTTTTTTAGAAAGGATACTTGTGTGTTTCTCAACTAAAGAAAAGAAAAACTCCCAGGTGACTTGTCTGACCAGTATGAACTAACCCTTGGCTGTACTCAGATGCAATTCCTAGCAGAGCAAAGGCTCATCCAAGTCCACAAAATAGAGGTTATAGAGGATGTTATTGGCAAATAGATCACATGCTGGCTGTCTGCAAGGGTGCGTATGTCCCTGCAGAAAGGAAACCCACTTGAAGGAGAAAGAGAATTGGTTAGACACTGAATTTATTTTGCATTATGCTCTGAGTTTTGAACGTAGGCTGTTTAAATTGGTCTATCCCTGAGCATTGATTACTTGTACACTCGCATCTCCAGGACACAGACACAAAGTAATACAACAATACCATTTCATTTGGCACAACTGACTGTAGAGGAAACAATGCCTGACATAAACCAGATAAAAATAAATATTAGACAAATATACACCAGACTGCTTCATACCAAGAACTCCAAAGTGGCTTTTATGAGTTTATAAGCTTGGATTTTTGCAAAAGAAAATAGTAAAACTAGTTTTGCAGCCAGGTTGCCATTCTTACTTATGCTAAATGGTACTTCACCTCACAAAGCACACAGATCATTTACAGCTCAGCATGATGACGCAGGAGAGAATCTATTACAAAATGTGAAATAGAAAGGCTTTCTTAGAGATGTTATGCAGAAGTTCAGCAAAGGTGAGTAAGGAAAACATGTCTGCAGCCACATTCCAAATCACACAGGACTTTAAAAAACAGGTTTTCCTGAACTGCTTCTGGAAGTGATGGCAACCCAACAAAGGGTGTTGTGGCAAAGACAACACATGAAACTCATTTCTGTTAAACAAAGAAATAGATCACTGTGTAACATACGTGATTAATTTTCTCCAAAGTTCTAAGGAAGTTTTGCAGAGGTCTAAAGAGGGCAACAGTACAGGAGAAAAGTGGGTGTGTTTCTAAATATCAAGCAGACTTTGCGACTCCTTGAACAAACAAATGGGAAAATCACGGCCTGCCAGGCTAGAAGTTACGGCCCTGCAGGGTCCTGAGATGAGAGGCGTGGGGAACTGGCAGCCACAGCTGTACTGCAGGCAAGCCAGGGACTGCCACAGAAAGCAGGAACATTGCCTCCCACGTGTCCTCCTGCCTCAGCACCACCAACCCTCCTCACCGTTCTTCCCTAGGTAGCTGCTTTCACTAAGCAAACATAGCAGCTCTGCTAGTCCAACCTGATCAGAAGGGAATTTTGGAATGAAATGCGAAGACCATTGCTGATTTATCACCTTATCAGAAAGACACACATGCGAAAAAAGACCAACAATTTTTCACAACTATAACTGTTTCCTTTTGAGTTCAGAAGGATTTAATTTGTCAAACACCTCATCCAGCCTTTTCTATAAGGTGCTTAAATACTTGCTTTCAGTTGCAAGAGAAACTTTTTCACCAGAAAATTCTAAAGTAAAATAATGAGATGACTAGTGCTCTAGTACACATGTATATTACATATACATAAACATACATAACTAGCATATACACTAGCATAACTAGCTGACTAACAGCCAGTGCGATTGTCATACTTTAAATCCATATTTTTTTTCATCAAACTCTCAGATTTGAACACTAAAGATGTCCAAAGTGATGGCACTACCATACATATAAAAGCAGGCAATTTGCAAATATCCATGCTGTAACCTCCTCTCTAATCACCTGCTGAAAGACAGAATATTGTGCCATTCAAACAACATTTACTATTAATGTGCCTCTTCAAAATGGCCACCCTAAAAAAAGAAGACTACTATCCACTATCAAACAGAATAAAAGTACACTCCAGAGTAGTCACTACTGCCTGCAAATGAACCGTTTTTCTGGAGGCTGTATACCAAATGCCTTTTCTTCTGCAAAAAAAACCCTTGAACAAATCAGAAAAACACAAACAAAAGGATATTCCAGTTTGGACACCTAGCACGTTTCTGATACAAAAGTTATGAAAATTGACTTATTTTAAAATAAGCTTTTCTAAGTTTGTCACTAGACCTGATTTTTTACCTCAAGTTTTTCTCAATTATTTAAGTATATACACTTGGCCTGGTTTTTAAAGTTGAGCTTTTATTAATTCTACAGCTATATCTGATGTATGTGTATAAAATAAGCACCCTTCTGACAGACACCCTCTCCTCAGGTCGTTGCTCGGCAAACTTTACACAGCAACCTGGGGATGAGCAAATTGACCTGTAACACCTGTTTTGAGGTAACATTTGGAAAATGCCTCACTATATGATGCATTTATTTTATGTTTTCCCTACGGACAAGAAGCAACAGACCTTACATTAGGGTCCTGCAGGCTGGAGGTCTTACTGGGATTTACAAAAGAGGTCTCTTCTTTCACAGCCTGTTAAAAGAAGGAGCCAAAGTTTAGTACAACATCCATATGCTTATGATAATATATGTTTATTAAAAAAATATTCCTGTAAGCACCCCAGAAAATTGCAATACCTAGAATGCCTACTCTGCTCAGATGTAAAAGGCACAGTAATATTTTTTTTTCATCTCCTACAACTGAGCTTCATTGTGATGAGCTACATTGTACAACACGCAGAGCAATAGTGTTAGGAAGAGACTGGATAGGGATGAAGGAGAAGAAAGGAACACTGATATGGATGGTTCCTCTGAAAAGCATTTGAGGAGAAATAATAAAAATCAACCCAAGCAAACATACTGTAGTTGAGTTGTTCTTTTAATTGGAGTAGAATAAATAGTTATGTAGTCTAATCAAAATAATGATGCCAACATTTCATTCAGTCTTTGAAAAACTGAAAACCAGGATCCTCTACATATAATCACACTGCACATGCAACTCACAGAAAATCTCACCCACTGCTGCTCTCTGCTAAATTAGAGAGTCCTGTCTCTCACATATCATTTGTTTATAGAGTTGAAAATACTAGTATTGCAAAATGACTTACATGAAAATTGCTTGATTACTGAGGAACTGCCCAATTCGGGCAGGTGTTGGTAGATTACACTCTTCAACTGAGATGCAGGGCTCCACAATCCACGCGTAAATGCCAGTGTCAGCGCAACACTGCACCCTTCTACAGAAAATACTGTCTGAAGACACAAGAGTATCTCCAAATCAGTAGTGGACTCGGCAGGCTCTGTCATTTCCATTCTGCTAAATGGACAGAAGGGAAGTGACATGGGCCTATGACAGAGTCATTTTTCAGTGTTCAATATTTGAACCCTAATAATTCGAGCCTATCGGTCCAGATCAAATTGAATTAAATGTGTCAGTCTCATCCTTTTCAAAAAGGATGAGACAGGTTCCTTCAAATCCATCAAATCCAAATCAAAGGATTTTACAGGCATGTAAAAATATTGCAAATTTGACATGAGACCTTCCATTCAACACAAATTGATATATTCCATTTGAGGGCGCTCATAAGAAAAAGAAACCATATGAAAGCTGAGTTTCTTCTATACCTTAGCAATGAACTACAAGATATCAGTAGGGATGCCCACTGCTTGGGGAAATTGCCCAAACTGTGACAGTTTTATGTTTGTTTCCCCCTTGTGCCAGAGAAAACAAAACCCTCTTGCCACTTCCTAGGTCATTATTTACCAGAGCATCTGCCATGGTGGGAAGAGACTGTTCCAGCTTGTACACACAATTAACTGTACGGGTAATTAAACCGGAACCACTGGCAGCCTGGCAGGAAGTGAACTCTGTCCTGGGCCTACTCCAGTCCAGGCAGGTACCTGAGGTGATGGGTTAGGGAGCATTCTGAGATAAGTCCCTCCACATCCCTTCCTGTTAAGTGTTGCTGCACCTTGTATATTGATACCAAAGCTATCAGCAGCAGAGAGGGAACCCTCTGAATCTCATCAGCAGGTTCTCCCTCTCCTAGGCGGCTAGTTTGCACAGAGGAAGCTAGATCACAGCTAGTTTACTCCGAGAGCAGGATCAGCAGCAGGTACTGGAGAAGCTCCACCCCATCATAGTGCTCGTATGGATTTGGGTTTAATCTCACTCAGCCAGAGGTTTCCTCAGTCCTGGGCAAATGCTCTAAACATTAAGGAATTGGATAAAAATGGGACATAATCACACCATTGCCACCATTGTAACTCAACCACTAAATGTTTTGTAGCTAAGGTTTTCAGTGAATTAGCATCACGCCATGAATAATTTCAGGACCAAGAGTGCAATTTGAAAATTTTAATAAATTTATAACTTTAAGAAATTTATCTCAGCTCTAGAAAACTTTTTTTTTAATGGTCTTCTAGTAGTTCTGTCTAGCATAATGCTTATTCAAGATCTAGTGCTTTCCTGAAAGGAAAGAAAATGTTTTCTAAGGAATTGAGAGAGAGCATTGAAAATCATTCTTTGTTAGCATTGATAAGCACTGAAGTAATATTTCTTTGTTCTACAGAAATTATGCTTTTTATAAAGCTGTTGGGTTTCTGAAAGCTGTAAACATGAATCCAGCTGTCAGAAACTTAATACAGTCTCTTCTTCCATGCTGATGTCTTAACAACATTTTATTAAGCCTGACAAGCTAGCTGCTTATTATATGTCAAATTGGTTACTTTTTAAAACCATAAATTTTACTTTATTACAATTTTCACTAAATTAATTGAGATGCATTTTAAGATGCACTTCAACACAACAATAGAAAAGAGAGTATGGAGATCAAGGATGCAAAGCAGAGGCTGTGACTAGAAATGAAATTATTAAAATTCCACCTACTTAACCACTATAAGCCACGGACCTCATTAGCCAGTTGAGAGGGCTTCAATGTATTAGTCCCTAATAGCTGACCCTTGGTTTCTTCTCAGCTCTGTGTCTACACTACCACTCTCTTTTGCCCTCTCTGCACTGGAAGGCTAAGCCTGTGTCTCAAGAAGTGGTGTATTCCTAAACAGCATGATTAGCAACCTGAGGAACTTCTCTTGGTATTAATGGTATTCATTTTTTCCGTTATTATTCACACTTTAGAGGATAGAAAAGACTCCTGTACCCATAAATAAGTACTGCAAACCAGTGAGCAAGTAATCCCACTCTAAACTGGAGGGAGAAAGGGAGCATGTAAAGAAATGGAGAGGCTTGAACATCCTCAGGTGCACACACTGGGTGCCATGGGTGTGCACTGGAAAGTACACATTAATAAGGATGGGCTAATTCCTCACCCTATGCCTCTCCTCCATGCCTGTGGATGAACAGACACAGGAAAATGTTATACCTGCAGACATTTCTGCAAAGAGCTTCAGCCATCAGAAACTCTACTGCCTTTGCTTTACTTGTTGGCTGGTTGGGTTTTGGTTGGCTTGCTTGTTTGTTTGTTTTCAGGAGGAGGTCAGTAAGTCATCAGGTGACAATATATTTCTTTTATTTTTCTGCCTAACTCAGCAAATCACACTCACTAACCACACAAGGACTTCTGCTGCCTTACTGAACAGATGTGAATGTAGGACAAGGCTTATACCTGTATGCAGCTCTCACACTACAATTCCCAGATGGCTTGCCTTCATTTGAAAACAAGTGCACGTGCTAGGGCCAGGATTTGGGTTTCCACTGCAGGATGTCCTCCATCAGTAGAACAAGGAAGTTTAGCCAAGGCATGCAGAAGGTACCTGCTGGGGAATGTATATGGAGAGCTGGGCAGAGGCTCTGTCACCAGCACTGAGCTGTGTAAGAAGGACAGAGGCAGCAGCATGCAGCTGCTCAGGTGTCCTTAGCTAAGGCAGGTTCTCCCTTCAGCCAGAGGATGCTGCTCTGAGAGGGAGAGGTTTTAGGGCATAGCAGACCTGGAAACTTCATTTATACAGAAGCAGATTCATTTCATAATTACCCAAAGAGAAAAGGGTAAGCTGGCTCTTATGGCTACCAGACTGCAAACCAAACAAAATTAAAGGTCACTCCATACAATCCATCCACACAATGTCGTTCTCTTTTCTTATCTGCACTGGGCTCAGAGAAAAAGAAAAATTCCAACTTCATATGCCATTAACTTTCTAGATGGTGTTAGAAACAAAGGTAAAGCATTACTTTATCATATGAGAGACAAGAAACATGCCTGGACAGGAATGTCATTGTACAGGCTCTCTTCATAGATGATTGCTAAGAAATACTAGTTTCACCATAAGATGAAAACAGGAAGAACCTTCCTTTCTCTGAAGGAAGAGTTAATCCCAGGATGGCAGGAAACAAGACCTTGAAATGGGAATTGGTTGCATTGGGCATGTACTAAGTGTGACAACACAGGAAAGATACAACTTTGGCTGCAGCCTTCTGTGCTTCTGCACAGACAACTAATTCTGGCTGGGACTGTGGGCTGGTGAGCCTCCAATGGGGCACTGGGCAAGGCACGCTGTGTTCTTCAAACCTCAAGCAAGCACCTTGGGAAGCTAGTGCCCTCTGTGCCTCTCCTCCATCAAAAGGGGCATTGCTGCAGCTCTCACCTCATCTGATCCACAATAGGAATATCCTGAATCAGTAAAAAAGACTGCATGAGAATCTGATTGCTGAGGGGGGGTGTCAGGTTCTCAGCCGAGAAAGACAAGAGTTTGGAAGGCTCATATGAAACTCATGTCTCTTATTTAGCAATTTCACAAAGTTCCTAGTTACAGAAAGGAAGGAGGAAGAACACAGCTCTCACCTGTTTGGAGATCTTCAAAGGTAAGGAAACAATGGCTCTCACTGCAGTGGCCTGGAAATACTTCCCTATCTTGGCTCTTTCTGTCTTTGTAACAGTGCTAGGAGGCCTGAAGCATACCGGTTTTCTCAGCTCTTCATCAACATTTTTGTCATTTGTCAGCCACGCCAATTGTTGGCTGATCTCATTAGATAATACAAGCTCAGCAACATCAATGGGAAGAATGCCCTGCCAAAGTAAACCTACCTTGGTGATTTAATATGTCAGGTGTACCCTTTCAGGCAGAAAAGCATCATGATTAGGTCTCTTGGGAACGGACTACTCTGTTTTTCTCCTTCTGAACAGGGCCTGGCACCATGTGTCTGCTGGGCTATGGTGGGGCTCCTACACATCACTGCAATTAACAGCACTTGTCTCATCAGGTACTAGCACTTACAGACATGCCAGCTAGGAGACAAGCTGACATATCCACCATGTGTCATCACAGTCTTGTGACACCACTGCCACATTTGCCTCCAGTATCCCAGGGAATAAATTAAAGATTTCCCTTTTCCCACACTCTGTTTATCTAAATCCTCCCTCCCCTTCTGCATCTCAAGAAGGCTGCCACATCATTTCCTCAGCTCCTTCCCTGACTTTGAGGTATCATTGCTGACACACTTCTAATGAGCTGCCATGTATCATATATTGATCATCCTGGCCCACACACATTCAAAAACTTGTATTTCATACCCTGACACCCTGCATTTCCTGTAGCCTCGCTTTTAAAGTTGAGCAAACCTGCTCCCTCATAGTGACTGAACATAGAGGACTTGAAGCAGAGCCATTTTTAAATTCCATTGTTATGAGCAATTACAACTGACGCGAAGTCGTGCTCGCTGCTGTTCCAGTTGAGAGTCCCAGTGCAGTTGCTTGTTTTTACTGAGCCTGAAATTCGATGGTGAATTTATTGCTCATCCAAGCGGGTGACTAACAGCAACAGCTTTAGCAAAGCATCGTGTACATAAGGAGCTGTGCAAGCTTCCCCCACAGCCTGAGCACCTCAGCTGTGACCTGCTACAGTCACGTAATTCCAGTTCTGATCTCTGTGTGAAGACTGGCAAATTGTGCAGTAGCTCTGTGCTGTGAATAAGGATGGGTGGAGGAAGGGAGGAAAGGAGGAGAGGGAAGCAAACAGCATCTAATTCATGATGGAAAGAGGTTAAAATGTTGGAAAAGTTGATCCTTTCAAGGTACTTAAGTCAACATCTAGTGAAAGCTAAGAACTCCTCTGGGGATCCAGAAGGATTTGTTTAAGTCCTATTATGAGAAAGATCGAATAAGATTAGAAATCCTCAAGTGTCTTCCCCTCACCTACTCTGTTTTCAGTCATGACTTGATTAGGGTTTGAATCTAGATCCTCTTAAGTGAATAAACCTCCAAGGACCCATCTCACACAAAGACAGCAAATTTTTCTAGAAATACAAGGCAAAAGCATATGGACAGATCCTTCCACTTGAATCTTTCCTTAAAGGAGAGAGTGCAATGAAAAAGGCAAAGAACCATCAAAAATGCAGCTAAGAAAGATTAGCACTGTAAGTCACCTCATCTATGCACCCTTTCTACCATAAATAATGCATAGATCCCAGTCTCATTTCCATTTGCAGCCATGGCTTATATCTATGTGGACAGCACAGGCTGCAGGATGACAACTGCACCTGTGCATTTCCTGAGATATCTTCTGTACCACAGTCCAGTCCTTTCCTCGAGGCAACTCTAGACAGCACAAGCAACCTGCACTTACTCACGTATTTGCAATACTTAAAGCAAAATTGCATGATCATCAGTCTGTACCTGTTTCTAGGACAGGGAGGAAAAGGAGATAGATGGCTATCAATGCTGGCCTAAAAATTTACATATGTATAAGCTTGTGAAGAAAGTTAGTGTGTGAGAGGGGGCAGAGGATTGAATGTCCCTTTGTTCAGCATAAACGTCCCTTTGTCTACTGAGAATCAAGGCAGGGGAATCAATTGCTCAAGAACCCAAACTTGGCTGATAGAAGATACCCTGTGTCAGCCAAGAGTTTCCCTTGGGGTTGATAAAGCAGGAGCAAATGGGATTTTGTATGCTCTGTAAATAACTGCATCTCCAAACTACCTTTTCCCAACACTTTTTTCTTAACAAACAACTCATCATGCTCTGTGAAGAACAGCTCAGTGTTAATGTCACCTCTGTTTGTCTTCCATAAACTGCACTGTAAAAATGTATCTTAAAAATGGGCTTGGCCTTCCTTTTTCTGCAGACAGAGAAAGATGCAAGTCATGCAAATATCAGTTGCAGCAGGTATCTATGAGAAACAGGATCTCAGTTCCTTCCTTGTGCTAACCTGCTAGACTTAGATCAACCCAAGGATTTAGGAAAGCTTGGCTAACAGGTGGAGAATACAAACCCCTTTGTAGAAGACAACCTACTAGAACACAACACACACACTGCCCACCAAAAGAAAAAGCCCTGCTGAGATAGCTGTACATTTGCTCAGGAGCCTGTGCTTAATTCGAATGATAATTAGGATTTGCCTGGAGCCAAAGTGGATATAAATAGCAACTGAAACCTGCTAGTATCTTTCCCCCATCAGTTGGGCCATGAACTGTTTGGGAAAAGGGACTCTTTGTGATACTAACAAGTCGTCTGATCAATCACAGCATATCAGCACTGACTCATGCAAACTGCAAAGGGGTTTTAAATGCTAGGGAGAGCTGGTCTTTTGTACTCTGGTAGCTTCTCACTGCTGCTTTATACCATTCCCTCTCAAATGAAGAGTCTGAAATAAATGCAAAAAAAAAAAAGGAAGAGAAAAAGAAAAGTCAGTTGCTTCACAGTGTTTAGTGCTCCCCTGGAGCTTAATTATGCGGGAACTGTAGTGTGCAGTCTGTCAGCTAGAAGGTGGCAGATCCCTGTGACACAGTGTGAAAGGTGCATCGTGAAACACTGCTCCGTTTGCTCTAGACCTACAGATACTGTATGGCATGTCCCATGCAAACCACAGGTTCCCATAGTTGTGTGTGGGTTCCTCACGTCTCTCACCTGTGGTGTCTGCAGCAGTGTGCTCCCAGATTCAGCTTCTGGCATCTCCATGGCACACTGCAGTTTGACTCTCCAGCTAGCAGAATGGCATGTAAATATTTCCATCTTCACCAAACAAACAAACTCACAGGTGTTAGTTTCCTGCTGCTCTAGAACTCTAAACCACATGGAGGGCTCAGTGACTGGCACCATAAACGTACAAATTTTTGGTCTCTAAGTCAGGACTACAGCCATAGGAGATGATGTACTGTCTCCTAGGAATGTGATAAACAGCTCTTCAGCATAATCCTGAAATGAAGTGGTGTAGGGGCCATCTTCCAGAATATATTTTCAAATGTACTGCATAATTTTTCCTGTTTTTTCTCTTTGAAATCATAAGCATTGGAATCATTCATTCCTAAGGCTCTCCCTTGTGTTGGTGTCTAGGTGCCATAGAAAAAGAAAACTACAGAAAATTTCCTGTCCCAGTTTATATTTGCCACTTGCAAACATTCACTCCATTCTCAAAATTAACAAGGAACAGCTTCTTCTTCTACTACATGCAGGAGGTGCCTTCATAAACTTGTCACATCCTGATGTTAGTAGCATATGGTATTGAAAATATTCCTACTGCTTAGAGAGAGAGCTGTTACAAATATTTCAAGCAATGGTTTGTTAATTTTGGATCCAATCATACAGTGCATCAATATTTTTCTTAGGCTTTTACACTTAACTGTATAATGAAGATGCCCCATGAAGTTTCATAAAGGATGAGTTAGACCATAAGATATTTGGGCCCTTTAAAAGAACACTTAATTTCAAATAGAGTGTGCATAAAACACAGTCTTGCCTTTTTCTTCTTCCTTTTACAAAGTAGAGAGAAGCAAATCCTCATCTCTTTTGTGACACCATGAAATAAAGGAAGATCTATGCTGTACAGGAGGAAAATCAGCCTGTCTCACTTTACAGCTCAAGGAATATAGGCTGTGCCTTACAGAGCCTAGGTATACTTCTTGCCCTGGCTGCCTTGTAAGTTGAAATATGACAGTACAGAAAACAAGAGATGAGAAATCAGAGCTTTAAAAATAAGGCCAGAACGCAGGACTTCTCAGGGATTTAATAAGGAACTGGTGTTCAAAAGATGGAATTGAGCAGAGGATAACACGGTTAGTCCTCCAGATAGACTGAGCAGCAGGATATATCAGATGGGGTCAAAGAGGGGCAGGGTCATAGCCCTGGAGGAACACATGGAGTTAAATGGTTGTCTTTCACGAAGAAACTATTTCTTACCTGCTCTCTCAAAAGGTGCTGTAAGTGTCTCTGGGCAGTGTAATGCCAGACTCACTTTTCCGGCAAGATGACTGAACTGCCACGGGGAAATGGCTCAGCTATTGGTATTCAACTAGTTGTTTGGGTGGCGGGGAGTGGAGAAGATAACTGGGTGGTTTTACGGCATGCTGGTACAGTGATTTATCAGGGCCTCCTGTAGCTCCCTTCCCTCCCATTTTCTAGGTGACAGATAGTGTGTTTCTACTCATTCCTTCACCATCAACCTTTTGCCTACCCTTCCCAAGTGCTTGTGTAGCCACAGCCTCTTACTGTAACAGCTGACCACTTCCTGGCCTCTGCCTACTTATTTTTGCAATGTACCTGAGAAGGGAAATCTTTCATACTTGACATGAGGGGAGCTCAAGCGCAGAAGAACTCATCTCTAGTTGTAACTCAGCAGGGAGTTCAATTAAAATTTCAAAGATTAAGACAACATCCTAATTTACTGGCTATAACTCTTAAGCCATACTTCATTAGCACTTAAAGGTTCTGGGATTTCAAACTGAACCATATACCATTATTTTTCCACAATACATGCTATCCTGCAACAATCTTCTTTCCCCTCCTTCCCCCTGAAATCTTAAGACTTTTCTCACTGCCTGCAGGCACCCACTTAATGCAATCTGACTGCTAAAGCCTTGTGCAAAAGAACACAGGTAAGAAGGAAAAAAAGGAATGCTCAGCTTGCTCTGAAACTTATTTACAAATAGCAGCAGCTAAAGAATACAGTCACAGCACCCATGAAAAAGTAACCCAGGATGTTCTCCCTTGGAAAACCTCAGGGTGAAAAATTAAGGCAGGGCAGGTGAACTGAGAGATGCATATGTTAAGCACATTTCCTATCTTGCCTTAGTAATGTTGTATTCTGAATGCAGCAGCACACACTGCTTCCAGAATTAACTATCCATTCAAACATGACTATTAAGCATACTCAGGAGAAAATACAAACGTGAGAAAAAGTTCTACATCCTGTAGAGAAGACACACAGGAAAAACAGAGGGCAAACCCAAGGGCAATCACACAAGAAACATGCTGCATAAAACACAGTTGATACAACACAGGATTTAGAGAGGTGAGAACTGCTTTAAGCAAAAACTGAAAGGAAAAAACCCAACATCCTTCCCCCACATGCTGTCAGATTTATGATTTCTGATCTTGACATCTAGGGCAGTTGGAATAACCAAGTTTTGATACTTCCTTAGGTCTAGCTGGACCAGATGTAATCTAGCTCTCAGATGAAAGCTCTGACAGGGAACAACAAATATACAAAGATGATTGTTAACAAAATCCTTTGCAGGGCAAGTTGACCTGATATGTTACTGTGAAAAGAAACAAAGCGATAGAAACACCAACATAATTCATATTCAAAGAGAACAGTAGGCAGAAGGATACCACAGGAACTTGGGATAAGAATCATACCCATCTTTCTACCTCTACTTTTCTTCCTAAAGCATTCCATGTGGCTTTATTTTTGGCACCAATGGCATTATCTTTTGTCCACAAATTACACTTGAAAAGAATCACATACTTTAGGTTTCACTTAAGATTTACCTCTTATTGAGAAATTCACTTTTTACAGTCATGCCATCTAGCAGCAGTTTTCAGTTGCATGATGATTACAAGACTTGTGGTGTTTTTGAAACAGGATGTATCTGATGTAAACACTGACCAAGTAGTGAAAATAGCAGCTTAAAATTTAGTTAAAAGCACATGAACAAGTAAGAAAACAATAGACTAGCTAACATCTCACATTCAGACATCAAAAGTTAATCCCCTAAAAGAAAGGTTGCATCTGGATGCGCAGATATTATCTTTAGAACACCCTTAACCACAGTTTCCATGAGTGTTGGGTAGCTTCAGAAAACTCCAGAGGTTATTGTTTCTCAGCTACAAAGTAAGTAAAAGCTACAATGACAAAACCAAAACATAGAGATTTCCTGGGGCCTTCTCTCCTATTTTCTCAGCCTTTCTCAGTTGAATTAATTATGTCAGTTAGGACAAATTTCCTACTTCCATCATATCAGCCATTTTGAGTTACCTGAAGAAATTGCAGAGCAGCTAGAGAAAGCTATGTCAATGTGGATACTTGAGATTAAATAAGATGCTTCCTCAGGAATGATGTGATTTTGGAAAATTGGTATAAACTATGCCAAAACCAGAAAGGAAAATATTAAACACAGATTACCTGGGTGCCTACTCTAAAAGCAGCTTCCACTTGAGCTTTAAGGATGTTGCACTTCATATGGTCAGGTACAGACGAAGGTGACACAGGGGGGACATGAAGAGTCTTTTCAGATACTTTATTGTCTTCAACCTGTATTTAATATAAAAGACAAGCACAGGGACACATATTAGAAAGATTAGTTAACAAAATGGTCAAAGGTCAAACATTTACTTGTAACAACTTGATTCAGCAATACTGGATCAAAATTCCATGTTCATACCCTGGTAAATACATCTGTTTTCAAAATATTTAATGCCTTGATAGTACTTTCAAGACAAGAAAAGCCTCAGGGAGGCCTCAGTAACATAAGTAAGAAGTGGATGTGGAGTGAAGAAACATGGAAAAAGCCCAGCCAGGCCCTGGGAGCAGTTGCCCAAACCTTTGGCCACACTGAGGAAGCAAAACATTGTCTCAAAATATCCCACAGCAGGCAGAAGAGGGAAAGGTTTACAATGCTCAATTCTAATGAACATCGGTTTCTTACACCACCCTAAGAATGTACAGGGGCTTTGCAAATTTAACCAGAGGGATTTGAAGGGATCAACACATAATTGCAAGTCAAGCAAAATCTCCTTCATCAGAAAGAAAAGAAAAATCCAGGGAGTTTAAACATAGCTTCTGCTGTTTCCACTTGATGTCAACCCCTTACCTACGCAGTGATCTGGATCAGAAATCTAAAGCCTCAGGATAGCTCGTCTAGTGACCTGTTCAAACATGACCTAGAGGTTTTGTGCCTTGAACAAACTACATCCAGCAGAAGTGCCAACATGAATAAACTTCCCATGCAGAGAAGAAAAAATTAGAGAAAAAAAGGACAATGTAATACTAATGTATAAACAAACAGGGTATGAATGAGACCAGGATTGTAAATGCGAACTCTTAAACAATCAAACTGTAATATATATTTTGAAAGAACTGGGCAATGATGTAACAGTCATTGCAAACTTTCCTATTCTTCCTGGAAATGAGACCTGAATTACAACCTAGTTACAGCCTAGATTATGCATTCATTTTCTACTCTCATTGCTGTCAAGAGCGAGTGGTCACATACACTCGGACAGAACAGATATGCAACGCTGTCACTCAGTTTTCAGCCAAAACAGGTACAAGGCATCAGTAAACCAGGTCCAGCTCATCTTTGAGGTTCACCACTGGCAAAGTATTTCAAGATAGAACCAGTCATTTTTTAGCCACTGAAATTACCATATGATTAGCCCTTTAACTTCAAAACCTGTCTCCTTTATCCTTCCTTCTGACCTCCCCCATGGCATCCCACTGGCTAACAGTAACTACAGTCCTACCGACTCTCTCAGGTCTGTGAGCAATCAAGGGAACATCAAGATTTGGAGGATACTTTCTGTAAGTGGAGCAAATTATAAATGCAATTATATTGCCCAAGGAAACTTGTCCTGCAAACACTGAGGAGGGAAAGCGCCAGACCTCTGCAGAACTCCACTGAGACTGCAAGATATTTCTCATGTGTAAGCAAAGTTGGTCCAGCAGACTTCTGCATCCAAAATGCCATAGCTCCCCAGGTATAATTTTGAACAACTGTCTGTTAAAGGATTGTCCATCATAAGATTTTTTCTTTAGCAAATTTCTAATAATTCTTACGTGTTTATTTGCCTAGCCACATTTGCCATTTTAACAGAAGATTATTTTTTGACTTTTCATTCTCCTCATTTTCCTCCTAAGGGAAAAAGAAAATACTTAAACAGGAAAAGTGACAGCATCCAGTTAGAGCAACATATGGAACTGTAGTCATCTATTCAGTCTTGAATACAATGTAGTTCTGGCAAACATACGAAATAAATCCATTAAATATTCTTTTGCCATAGGTGGCTTCTCTGGGATACTCAGGAAGGTGAGAAGTGGAGATAATCAGAAGGATAAAATTTACTGTAGAGAAAGCACAACTTTTCCTTGACCAACAGTTTTAGTAGTCACAGTGCACTACTACACACTTTAAAAGGGCTGGTATTATTGTCAACTCTTAAGTGTATTGATTTCTAACAGCAGAAAGAACAATGCACTAAGCAGTGGCATTTCTAAAGGCCATGGAAAATGCCACCTTTGTTTTAACACTGGATACTAATTAAATATCATTTCAGTCAAGCAAGATTAAGCAACTGTATTTTACTAGCTGAATCAAGATAACTGATGCTCGTTTAGGACACAAGCTTGTTTTGTAACTTGAAGAGTTCCAAAGTCCCGTCTATCTGTTGTTCAGATGGTTATGGGTATTTTTCAGTCCTTATGTTCTTCCTCCCCTTTCTCAATTTGCCCCCATTGACCACGGGCAAGATAAAAGCTCTCAGGGTTGTCCTGGAGCTGGGAACCCTTAAAATGTCTAAACCTCCTGCTGTAGTGAGGGTTAGATCAGATGACTCCACATAATGGAGACTGTCCCCAGAGCGGGGTCTGATGTGCAAGTCTCTCATTGAGATTTTCACAACCTGAGAGGTCTGAATGCTGATGCTCACTGACCTGGCTGAACAGGAAAAGCTGCTGTTGGAGGTTGCGGCCTTCTTGGAAACCATTCCTGGGAATTCGGTTTTGCATTAGCCTTTGTTTGGGTCAGACTATAAGGGTTTCAACCTTCAAGGAAGTAAAATTTGCTTTGCTTGCACCCTACTAGGAGCAGCATCACCTTCAGTGACTGGTCACATACGAAGAACAGACATTGCTGCAATCCTCTGCTTGGTCTCATCCTGTTCACCAGATGCTGAGCCAGCAGCCAACAGCCACCACCTCCCCCTGCCCCAGTGGTAATGCTACTGCACAAAAATCCCATATGGGGCTTAGGATTGCACGACCTGACCCAGACCTCCCCTGGCTTCTGAACATACGTGAAAGGCAAACACTTCTTTGCCAGTCTGCCTCGGCAACGATAGACTTTTCTGCCACAGCACAGCACATCCTGCATCATTCCTGAACTCTGCTCTCAGGTAGCTGATTAGCTCAGACTGTTACACATAGATGTGCAATGGCACTGAGACTCAGACCCAAAGCGAACTCAAATCACAGAACAAAGCAGCACCTTCTTACTGCAGACTGTTAGCACTTCTAAGCATCTGTGTAAGTTCCTATTGTTCCTTAATGCCACTAATCTTTACATATAACCCAATTCATCCACCATTTTAACTCCTAAGGTATAATTGTCATCAAGAAGACAAAAGAAAAAACCCCCAACATTTCAGGACTATAGAAAACCATACAATACCTTCTACCATTAATTTCCATAATTTATAAGAAAATCAAAGATCTAAAACGTGCCTGCATTAAGAATCTCTATACACTATTGCTGCAAGAATGAAAGCTGTAATCTACTTGATTTTGCCATATCATAAAGAAATCTTATGTTTCCAGAATCCTTATCGCTTGTAGTGATGAGTGAAGCATAAAGATAGTAGCTGGGTATTCAAATATTGCACCAGGTTGGCAGTTATTAAAATTTTATTTTCATTTATAAACTAAGAGTATTATATGTGGAAGTGATTAGAAAACTAAACAGTGCATAATGATAATGAAACTTCAAATTTTATAATTTCTTACTATGCAATTCCAGAAAATCTGAGATGCCCCTTTCAAGTGTATGTCTGAGAGTTAAACTTGTGTTTGAAGGAAATAATCTTCTTGCTTAAAACTGCAATCTAGACTTATTCTAAAAGGTTTAGAAATGAGGAAAAACCCCATTAAGATAACTGATAACACTCCAATTTTCCATCTTCAGTTCTGCTGGTGCTAAAAAATAGCCATGTGTTCGCATCACTCTCACCATCGATGCAGAACTTTATTTTTCCAGAGAGGAACACTGGAGAATTGCATTTAAATAGGTTTGATAGAAGCAGGTTGAATAAGCTCAGATATATATGCACATGAAATTAGATGGCTTTTTTCTTTTTATAATTAAGGTCTGAGGTTTGCTTTTCTCCTCCCAAACATTTACTTTAAATTCAATTACATTTGCTGATACTAGAACTGAAGGCAGATTTGTACAGAGTTAGATAATGATGACACTGGCTTTGGTTTGCAAAGCTAACTGAATACGAAGTACACATACAGAATATAAAAATAGTTGCATGAAATACAGCAATACCACTCCTGTACTTAACATTTCAATTCTCCCTGCTGCTAAAGGTTCCTGCTTTGTTCCACACCAAACTTTGTACCAAGAGCAAGATTCGTGACCTTTGCCTCTGCGAATTTATCAATAGTCTCTTCTTAGCCAAACAGTGTGTTTAAAACATGCATTTGGCTGGAGATGCCTTGAAGAACAGAATGAATACTTTGTTTAGGAACACAGCTCTATTCTTCGTTGCCAGTCATCACTGCTAGTGGGAGGTAAAATTTTAATGAAGACAACGCAGATAGATAGGTTCTGAATGCCCATTAGCTATGTAAGGTCAAACCCTTTGGTTTCCTGGGACTCAACTCCATCTGCAAATGTGCATGAAAATCTACAGACTCATTCGCCCCTTTTCCACCAGCAGATTTATTGATTTTTTCCATGCAATAGCTAACACTCATTATGAACAGACACTAATGATTAGACCTGTATAATTATGTGTTATTCTTATTTGAGGCAAAGTTTGCAAGCAGAAGCTGCATCTTTTATTAGAAAAATACATTTGGAAAAACAGACAAACAAAAGAACCCCTCATTACGCTGTCAGATACACAAGAGCTTCCACAGGTTAACTATCAGTCGGTCTAATGAAAGATGTAACTCCCAATAAATCTTGTCTTGCTTATATCCTTCAAGATAAACCTCTTTATATCCTGGTATCAAATTTATTTTATAAAATGCTATCGCTCAATATTATTAGATCCTGCCTCTGTCAGTGCCCAGCTTCACAACAGCCTTATTGGGTCACGGTAGACATGTTTCCCGGGGTATAGCCTCGATCGGTGTATCGCACAGAAGACTCTCAGATATATCAACAAAGTGGTTTGGGTGGGGTTTTTTGTTTGTTTGTTTGGTTGGTTGGTTGGTTTTTAAACCACAAATAATTTTTTGAACTGTAGTAGTTTTAAGGTTTGCAGCTTTGCACAGGGGAGGTACTTCCATAACTTTTTTGAAAGTGGCATTAATTTGCAAGCAGTCAGTACCAAACAGCTCTGGAAAAGAGATCTGACACACCCATTCATCATTCTCATGAGACAAAGTTTACTGTAGTGGACAATCAAATTAATTAACTGCTGAATCTAATTTACCCAATTTCTTGTTAATTCTCCTATGAGTTGATTATTAAGCCTGACAAATTCCCTCCCCAAAGCACTTTGCTTGAAAAAATAATAATTAGCAACAGGAAGAGAGGGAGTGACAGTTGGGACTCCACAATAGATGTGGAAACCATTGCTTTATTTTCAGAAAAAAAGCAAAGGAAGCAGCTTCAAAACTGCTTCACTGGTTTTGTTTAAGCATATTTCAGAGGATGCAAAACTAGGGAATAAAAAGCACTTAGTAGAATAGAAATCAGTGGAATGATGCAAGAGAGCTGTTAATGTTTCAGTTTTTTTGCCAGAAACTAGACACATTGACCACTTACTATGATCTGTTCACTGCTGGACTGAGTAGCTGGGTAACTACCACAACCAAAGAAGCTTTAAAAGGTTCTCACACTCTCAGCAAAAAGCGCCTGTCACAGTTTAAGGCTGCTCAATCCGGTTTAACCTGCTGCACTGCCTTTGTGTTGGGCGACGCTCCACAGCATGTCAGCCCAGGGTTAGCCCAACATTTGCAGCATGCCCCCTCTTTCATTGGAGAAACCATCTGCTGAGGTGGCTCCAGGCTCTGCTCAAAGCTCAAAGACCTGTGGTTTGTTTGCTTTAGCTTTACGAGCTCTGTGTACACATTTCACTAGGATCTAGCTCAGAAAACGGTGTGTGAAGAAGAAACCACAAGTGAGGGGCCAAAAGAACTTCAGAATGATTTGTCACTGACAACCCACAGCCTGTAATGTGAGGGTTTGATTGCCGAGGTTCTCTCCAGTGGGGACTCTAGGCCTGTTTCAAGAGTGCATACAAATTTCAGATGGCTCAAAATGGCAATTTTAATAAATTTTGAGGGACTGGCCTCATTTGCATTCACATGGTAACCACTGCTCATGGGATTGCTGCCCAGCTCTTAAACTTGAACCCTCTATGACTGCCAGGAAAGTTTTCATTAGGCAGGCAATGTCTCTAGCCTTGTCTTCTGCTGAGCTTCTGCCAGAAACAGAAGTATTTAGTGCTCACTGCAAGACTTTATCAGCTAAACTTGCACTGATGGAAGTCTCATCACAGCAGACACATGCTGCATTTACTGTACAGTTGCATTTACTGTGAAGCACTGATTTGGTGTGATACTGGGTTCCGCTAATTAGTACTTAAATAATCCATTTTACTGTGGACAAGATTCTAGAGCTGTCAGGACAAGGCAAAGAAAAACATTAATTATAGAAGAGCTGAGTTCTCCCCCTACAGATTTTCAGAGAAGAGCAGCGAGAGGATCAGAGGTCAGGCTTTGCCAGGCAGAAGTCAGAGGGACTCTACTGGGACCAGTTGCACAGTATGGCGGAATACAGGACCAAAGTGTTTTTAAGATTCCATTTAAAGAAAGAAAAAATAAAATAAATCTACTCATTTTGTAATCACAAAGGTACCACTGAGATAATTTGTTCAGACCTTTGTGCAACACAGGCCAGGCTAGTTTATCCACTTGTGCACTGTGGTCAACAAGGAAAGAGTCCTCTCACTTCTTCACTTTAGCCCTTTACATATGCCAAGCTGAGCTGTCAATAAGCTCAATAGTGCAGGAGTGTCCTTAAAAGCATGCTTTGGGGGCTGCATCAAAGTCAACGTTCTCAGCTGGGGCTAAGAGTACCAGTAATTACATCTGAACTATAGTGCTCCTCTCACAAGACCTGGGTATGCACTGGATGAATCTGCGAGATGGAGAATTTTCCTTTGGCAAACTACGTCAATGCTTAATTATTTTTGCCTATAAAAAACTGCACTTATTACCAGTTAAGAGTATTTATAGAAGAACATTATAGAAATGTCCATGGGAAAAATTTCATCCCAGTTTGTCTACTTTATGATTTAACTTCTTAGCCCCACTCAAACCAACCAGTCAGACCAAATGACAGCTCCTCACAGCTGATAACCAAATAGATTTGGGAAAAAATCTAAATATTCCACCTTTATCTGTTCATTCAGAAGTCTCCAAAAGTCATGACGTAGGTCATTGCCTCATGACCACATTCATAAGGCGTGAGGACTGCAGTCCTTAGCTCAACTATACCACCACCCTAGGACATACCCTGAACATGGTTCAAAAAAAAAAAAAAAAATTCCAAGTTTTCATTTTTTATTAGAAACACCTGACTCACTGATTTTCAGCCTTGACTTCCATCTTCTGGGTTCTCTCAAACAGAAAAAAGAAAGATTGTGCTATATAGATACACAGCCCCTTCGTGTTTGTATTTTTTATATACTTTGCCACCTCTCCTTGGATTTTAATTTCCCTAACACTTGTTGAAATAATATCAGTAACAAAAGACTGTCTGTAAAACCAAGGTAATTTAATTGAGTTCTCCCTTGCACTGACAGAAAACTCCCAAAACACCACATATCTGTTAACAGGTCTGTATAGTCACTGGGGGCCTAGACCCATCTCATTTGAAACCAATGGCAACGCTCTCATTGACTTCACTGGTTCAGCTCAGGACTGATGTGGTTGCAAACCAGGGGGTCCAGGTCTCTGTGGCTCTACCCAGACTCAGCTCAAGGCACCCCACAGCACAGGCACAGTCAATTTTGCCTCGTATGGACACAAGGAGCCACCAACCTGGTGGCCTCTGATCTCTGGCAGAAACAGAGGAACGTGGATGTTCTGCCACCCCTGTACAAACTCATAAAACACCCACAAACATCAGATGCCAGGGCGGGTTTAAGGCATAACACAGACTCCTCATGTAGAAAAACAAGATTTTTTTTTTTATCACTTAAAGTGTTGTTATTTTTTTACAGCTCTGGGCTGCCTAGATGACTAATTCTTCACAACTAAACTAAAACTATATCACAACATTGTTGCAGCAGCTTCTGAAATTTTAAAAGGCAAAGTTGAAGGAAATACTAAATCTAAAAACCAAACTCCAGTCTCATAAGGACATGATGAAAGGTGATTAAAAGCCAGCCAGTTGCAGATGAATGTTGATTTGAATTGGAGGTGAAAAAGCAGCAGCTTTTGAATATGAAGTGACAAAGAGGCTCTCTGACATATATATTTAAAAGTATGTATGTATATGCTATACCTTGTTCATGCCGACGTGCAGGGCTGGCCATGGTCCAACTACCTTCACGCTCTCCGTTTCTATTTTCTTCAGATGAGAAGTTTCATCATACAGAAGGGGAAGTCCTGAGCTCAGTTCTAAAAAGATGCCCAAAAGAAAGAAAGAAAAAACCACAGTCTGAAGGGAGGCTACAGAAGAACCGCAGAGCAGGACACTCAGCTGTATTTGAAGAGACAGCGGTCAGCAAACCATCTTCCCTGTAAGACCATCTAAAATGTTTCATAATTATGCCTGCCCATTAAGCAAACAATTCCTCCCCCTCCTCCTTCTCACCCATCCCTCCATTTTAGCAGGGCTTTTGCCAGCTTTGGGCTAGATAACTTCCCTCCTTACCTCCCTCCCTCTACCCGCTCTATATTTTAAAACTCAGCTGACACCAGAGGGATTATTTATGCAGCCAAGGTGCCACTCTCAGAACATGTGATGTGTAAAGAGATCAGAGTATAGCTTTTGGCTTCTCTCAGACATCTTCATTTATATGCCAGCCTCCTGAAGACTGTTGTCAGGAATTTGCTGTGCTTTGTCAACAGAGATTTTAAGCAAACCACTGACACAGAAAGACAAGGAAAAGTATTTTTTGAGACAGCTCTGAAGGTCTCTGCCAACATCTTGGGGATGCTATAGCATACAGAGGTGTATTTGCAAGTACTCTGAGAAAAATGAGCTTCATCATGTGATGGTTTAACAAATCCCTATGTCCTCCTGTATTTCTTTTTGCCACGGATTCTAGGTAATAACAGTTGGGAACAATGTGGTCATCTCTGGAGTCTGATTCAAAGCCCACTGAAATCAATATAAACATTGCACTGACTGCAGTTTTGTTTGGATCAGGTTCTTAAGCTGTCCTAAGAATATTAAATATTACTCACTCAAGATCTAATTCTACAGCTGTTTAAATATACATTAAGGGCTTTGCTGACTAGAGACAAACTGCTGAAACCAGCTTATCGGGATCTAAACAAAAAGCTGTTTTTGGCATTGGTGAAGCACTATCACACCCTGAGGTAATAACGTCCTAGAAGGGGTTACAATATCAGCATTGACCTCCCCTTGGTGGTCTCTCATCACAGGTTGGTGATGCCAGAGTTCAGCATTTCTCACATCACAGCTGCTTCCATGGACATGAGACTGCGAAACTGCCTGATGATACCCGGGAATAAATTACCACAGCCGTAAAATAAGACATGATTTTTTTTTTTAATTTTTTTTTAAGAAACACAGTCATTCTATTATCCTGTCAAGAAAGAACATAGAGGGGGAAAAAGTGCCTTATTTAAATTATTCAAGTTTCCTATGATTTAAAATTTACTTTTAAGCTATTTTTTTGTTTAAAGGTAGAGCTCCAGAAAACAATCGAGCCAGTTTAGCCTTTTAACTCGATCTTGAAAATATATTTTTAAAAAGGCAAAAAAATTAGGTCCTACAAAAGGCATACATTTCCTGAGTCTTGACAAAACCAGGCTTTCATTTCAAGAAAGGATCTGGCAGTACTGTGGTTTTTCTAAAGCACTATTTCCAGCCTGAAACTCAGTTTGTATTACACCATTCTCTGCTCAGGGTTACACAAGGACCTTTGTAGTGAGAAGTTCAGGAATAAAGGATGTGGTTTTTTAAGTGATAATCTGCAAGCTGAGCCCAGAGTTCAAGAGGCAAGCTGGGCCCCCCCTTCTCTCTCGTTCATCATTTTCCATCATAAAAATTCTGCGAGCTACGTTGCATGCTTGTTGGTATCTGCTTTCAGCCATAGCCCCAGCTGCTGCCGGTGGATCTGCTCACGTGCACCTGGTAATCCACGCAGGACGTTGCCATGCCAATTAGGCTCAGCAAGCGGCTCGCCCTCTCTGTGCAGCAGTGCTGGCGCTGTAAGGCTAACTGCTATTGAATACGGTGGTCCCTGGGACTAGGATTCTGCAGATACACCAAGGGAAGGTCTGCTGCATAAAAATATATGATCTGCGTACATTAGCTTTGAGGTGAAGGGCAGCATTGCAAATACAATAATCAGGCTGAATGCAGGAAAACATCTTCTGCTGAACTGCCTTCATAAACATACACGTCAGATTTGTTTCACCGATTTCAGTTCTTCCAGTAATTGAAGTAGACAAATCACTTGGAATGTGAAAAATCAAGCAGGTCTGGCCCGGGTTTGTTTTCTGTAACAAAATCCCAGGCTGTGTGTTTGCTGAGAAACACGCACCAGTATTTAAAGGGAACCTTGGCTGGGCATACTGTTGTTTCCCTCTCTGCTGCCCATATCCTGTGCTGGAATTTTGGCATTTATCAGAGTAAGTGTAAGTAGACGAAAGGCAGATGCTCTCTCCCTCTCTCCACCCAATGCTGAGTACAGATGGGTGGGTCACTCCACGTTCCACTTCACATGCATTTAAAACCACCTCAGAGCTCAGAGATTAGTCCAGCCCGTAGGAACAGGAATTGGTAACAAAACACCCACCGCCCCTCAGAAAACCAAAAGGAAGCTGAACTGAAGTGCTGGTGTGCACAGCCCCACCTTTGTCAGCCTCACAGGGAAGTTTCCATTAGGGCGGCGTATTCCCTCCGTGAGACCTTTTGACTCTCCAGGCATTGCCACTTGAGATATTTTGGTCACAAGCATGCTCTTCCCTGAGAGCGTCCCCGGGTTAGTGACCACTTACTTCTTAGAAACACTTTCCCAGCAGTGGCCTGGACCCAGACATCAGACCCTGGGTCCCCAGGTTCCTGATGCAGACCCCTAATAGTGCCTCCTCTCTGCCTGATTTTTTCATGTCCCACACACTCTGCCATGTGACAGTCAGCATGCTCCTAACTGTTTCGGCACATAAACTGTGAGCATTTTCCACAGGCTATCCACAAGACAGCTTTCTCAGCTAAAACAGCCTGAGCAGTGCTTAAAAGGATCCATTAAAAACAAACCAAACCAATCCAAAGCAAACCCACTGAGCACCACCCTTGAAAAGGGACCCAGATCTGTCACTCCAAACTGCAAATGAGTAACTTTGTTTTAAGGGAAGTGGTCCTGTCCATAGCACCACTGCTCTAGCGGTGTAAACACGCCGGGTCTAACTGCGGACTGGCCCTTCAAGGGAAATCAGCGTTGTGCCTCTAGCCAGGTGCGTGGGTACAGGTCTCCCCAGGAGATGAGCGATAGGCAGCTGCAGGGCAGCGTGCCTGTGTTAAGCCAGTGCACGGTGTGCACAGCCACCTGAACAGCTCGGCTGGACGCAGCTGGGTGCCGCACCACAGCCTCCCCTCAGAGGTGCCCCTCTGCCTTTCTGCTCCCTTAGAAATTAACCAAGAATTGGCATTTGGCACTACTGGCGTTAAGCCATGTCAGGAACCAGCACCGATTCCCTTTTCTCTAATCAAACAGCTAGCATGAGCCAGCCTTAAGCAGACAAGATGAAGAGAACGGTACATCTGTCTCCAGGAATAGATGCTACGTGCACATCTTGGCTGCCAAAGTCCCCTTCAGCGCACCACAGCTGCTGGACAAGGCAGGGAGGCTGTGCTCAGGAGGGGAGAGGGGTCTGGGGGAGAGAGCTCGCCCCCCCCATGCCTGGGGGGAGGCAGCCTCCTGGGCCCCACATTTCATCTCACAGATAACACCCACTGGGCACACACAGAACTCCTCCTGATGTTTGCCCTTATGTTTTTCTAAGCTTACTTCAGCAACAAGGAGGAGTAGGAAAGCAGAGCAGCCTAAGAGGAGACACAGAGCTGGAATAAACACTCTACTTAAGAGTTTTTTGATGTTCCTCCTCTCATCACCTTCTGCTCTCTGGGTGGGCCTGGCTCGGCGGGGCCCATGGCAGGGCTGGGGGGAGCCGGAGCCCTGCCGCAGTGTCGCTGGGGCAGAGGCTGAGGCCCTTGGGGGGCTGACATGGGGCCCTGGGCTGTGGGCAGGATGGGGGGAGCGGGGCAGTCAGGCCTGCGGTGCCCTCGGGGTCAGGACGCCCGGCAGCAGCACAGCTGGCTCTGACTGAATTTCCTGGCACGCTTCAACTCTAATTTGGGAAAGACAAAGAGGGGCTGGCACCCAGCACACC
>NW_010304650.1:0-26294 GCF_000700745.2 Antrostomus carolinensis | reverse complement strand
ATGCTTCCTAATGTCCAGTCTGAACCTCTCCAGTTCATACCTACACCCCTGTGGCCCTCAGGATCCCCCTTTGCTAATGAAAGGAGTATTCATGTAAGCCCAGAAGTGTCTTCAACTTCTTGCAGATGCCGACATGCAGAAAAGCTTCATCAGGAAAAAAAAAGCACCTGAATCAGGAGAAAAATAAAGGTGTGTTTGAAACATGGCAACAACTCTGAAGAAGCAACTGAATTCTAGAATGTAAATGGAAGTGAGGAAACCACAGACAGTGTTCCTCTCTGCAGCACACCATGGGGCCATGGAGTGAAATTGGTATTGTGGGACACCTGAGGGCCACAGGGGAAATCTCAAATATCAGTGCAAGTTTCAGTTGGTTTCCTCTGTACAAGTTTTCCAATTATAAACAAAATTATAATCAATAATTATATTTCCAATTATAATCAAAAAATAAACTTAATGAACCTTCTATAGTTAAAAGGGCTGCTTGCAGAGGAATCTGAGACAGCCTGGCATCTCTGTGAGCATCTGTCCCCAACCTGGACTGGGACATCCCTGGAGCATCTGGCCAATAGGGATTTTCAGCAGAGCCTGATTTCTTCTTTTTTAAAAATGGTTTACACAACTTCCAGCCAGATCTAGCAGCAAGTGGAAGGACCAGTGACGAGAAACACAATGTCAGAGGAGACAAATCTCCCTTGGCATTGAGAAGCAGAGCCTTAGGTCATCAACAAAGAGAAATATGGACCTGAAAGGAACAGCGTGTCATCTTTAGGTTAAATGCCTAAACTAGGCTCTCCCTCTACACGCCTTGAAATTCCAAGGTGTTTCCAACAGGTGCTTCAAATTGCAAGTTAGATGCCTGAATTAGATCCAATTCACAGTATTCTCCCTCACCAACTCCAGCACATCTATCAGTCTTCACTTTTCTACTGCTCATGATATCATTACTGCTAGATAATGAAATACATAGATATGTGATAGGCTAAACATATCTATATATATTATATAAAATATAAAACCCATAAGCATTATATTACAGAATTACATATTATATAGGTACTAACAACATCCTGGGCACAAACCAAAATGACCCAGTGGTTTCTTTGTGGTTATGCAAGACATATTGAATCCTAGCATGATTCATTGAACTATCTTTCAATCCAGAGTGGTTTGGTGCTTTTTGCCCTGCACTGGGTTATTGTTTGGCTGGTTTGCTTTGTAATAGTTGATTAACTGTGGCATAAAATATCTACAAACCATTAGCATTCTGTAAAGCCCTTATAAATGCACTCATTCAGTAATTTGTAGCCACTTCATTGGAGAAAAACTCACCATGTCTACTAGAAGCACTTCTAGCTGCATAGTTAAAATTCATCAATATTTGAGTGTTGAAATTTTCTCTTTCCCAAACTCAATTGCTCTAATATTCATGCTAAGTGAACTCCAAAAGACAGGAAATGAATTTATTCTTACTTTTAGGCAAAGAGACAATTTCCAGCTGTATCCACCTAACTTAACCTCTCTAAGAAAAAGTCCTTCTCCCCCAAGCCTTGTTCACAGTGTCCTCCCACACTATCTAAGCCTGTGCATGTGTACAATAAGGAAAATAAAGTAATTAATATGGATCTAATGTGTGCAATTGCTTCTGCAAAGTAGCTTACAAGTACTGAATTCATTAAAAAAAATAATAAAATAGAGGAATTGTCTATACTGCTGCGACATTTGTTCAGAAAGCTTTGGTCACAAGCAAGTCTGACCCCGTTATAGCCTGAAGTATTTCTTAGTGCACGTGAAACTCAAGTGCTGACTGAGTAATGGTTATAGCTTGTGCTGCCATCGGTGTAAACTTGTCAAAGAGGAAGGGCTAAATCAAATTATTAAACAAGTCAACAAGCTGAAAATTTACCTTTTCCTGTAATGCTTCTGGCAATGGCTAAATGAACTACAAAATCAAACACATCATAGCAAATTAGCAAAGTATGTTACAGCAAAAATGAAGTTTAATGGCACAGAGCAATTGCCAAGATTTTTAATCAATTCTTTGCAGCCTGGGTCCTTAAATGTGTAACAATGGAGGCATAATATAAAGAAGATTAGCTCAGAACACAAAAAGAAATTCCCTAGTGAAGTTAGCAACATGAAAAGGATTTTCTTCCCCCTTCAGGACTGTATCTACAATGCTACTACATTTTCACACTAATTTCAATTTGAGTTTCAGTACTGCTTAAATTAATCCACCAAAACAAAACATAACTGCAAATGAACATATTCACTCACATGCCCCTATACCTTTAAAGGTATGAGATGGAAGACAGGAAAATTACTAGGAGATAATCAAATTACAGGCTCCTCTTTGGAAGAAAAACAACATATTGTGAGGTTCCTAAAAATGCTACAGCTGTTTGAAAATTTTATGTGCTTTTTTATGTCTCCATCGAATAAGCAATTTCTTTAAGAAGTGGTAAGTTTTCTCAGAAAAATGTTGACTTTTCTGAATTGTTGTGGTTCTCCAGTAAAACAAAAGGGTTTTCTGGTGCTGATTTAGCCCATATGGGACCATCAAACACCACGAGGGGTGCAGGTAAGACAGGAGGCCGGACAATGCATCAGTTTTTAAAGGCTGCGTTCAGTACACTTCAGGTCCTTAGTCTTATTACATGCTGCTATACAGCAGAGGTCATCAGTGATGTCTCCAGCAACTAATGAAGTTACATTGGTGGGAGCAAAGGGAGGATCAAACCAAATTCTCAGCAATTGCAGAGAAACCAGAGAGGTACAGGGCTGGAGGCAAAGGTATTTGTGACAAATTGGGCAAAGGAGAGAAATGATGAGAAGACACATGCTTGCAAATGTATGGGTAGAAATGTAGAGATGACTGCTGTGACCCCTGCTGAGTGTCTAAAGAGAAAGGGATCTCACAGTGAGAACGGGCTGCATCTCTTCTGCACCTGCTAAACTTTCTGACATGCTTGAAAAGCCAAAATTATTAAATTGTCTATGTGATCAAAAGCTGCTAGGCAAATTTAAATATTGGCAAAACAAAAACTTGGGATGAAAATCGGTTGTTAGCTTACATAATGTAGCTCCATTAGGGTCATGATAACATCAACAACATTTGTCAGTAACATTTAGCACTTGCCTGTTCCTCCAGGGACGAATTTTGGCATATTTGTGTTTGTTTCTGTGCACATGTGGCTCTGTGCTTATGACAGAGGTGAGCCAAAGACCTGCCTTGTGTCCAGGGAGCAGAGGGTGGGATGTCCAGGGGGGCTGACGCTCTGGTGTAAGCTCACCCCACAGCCCCAGGCCAGCACTGGAGGCAGTGTTGGCTCCTCTGCAGATGAACTTCGCCCATGCAGTGCTGGGCATTGAAGCTGTGCATCTCAGCCACCATAACGGGCCCTGGTGTGTCCCCAGATCACTGATCACCCTCTCTATGAGGACAGCATCTGCTCATCCTCTTGTGTGCACTGGTTTGGGTATGAATATTGCATTGGGTTCACTGAGGAGTGCTTAAATACCATCTGCAACTGCACGTCTTCTAAGGAGGGGAAACAAGGCTGCCTGACTTCACCCGTTGATGCTTGCAGGGATGACACTTGGCACTGGGCTGGACTACAAGGCAAGGGAGCAAACCAGTGAAGAGCTACCTGATGGGGCTGCCACAGCATGTCCAGAAACTGCAGGTAACACACCAAACAAGGAGAGAAGCAAGAGATATGAGACCTGCACCTGAGACAGGACCCTGTGGTCAGAGATGAGTGTCAGTGCTGTGTGGGCAGTGCAGGATGTGCCAGGATGTGATGGGGCCATGGAGGGAGTCAGGGCTGCTGGACAGAGGCTGCACACCACGGCACCCCATGCTTGCAATAGTTTTGCTATCAGGCACGCTTCTCCCAGAGTACTAACCCATGCTTTAATCAGCAAATAACAAGTGATAGGACAAGAGGGAATGGCCTTAAGTTGTGCCAGGGGGGGTTTAGGTTGGATATCAGGAAAAAATTCTTCACTGAAAGGGTTGTCAAGCATTGGAACAGGCTGCCCAGGGAAGTGGTGGAGTCACCTTCCCTGGAGGTATTTAAAGGATGTGTAGATGTGGTGCTTGGGGACATGCTTTAGTGGTGAACTTGGCAATGCCAGGTTTACAGCTGGACTAGATTATCGTGATGGTCTTTTCCAACCAAACTCTGGGGAACGGGGTCCCTGGCTGAGACCAGTCCCAGTGCAGTGATCTTGGTGCCACCAGTACTCGTGGGAATAAACCTGTTTCAAGACTCCAAGCTCATTTTTACAATCATACCATTTACCTCGATAGCACACACATGTGTGCATGTGAAAAAAACATTTTAAAGATGTTTCCCACTACATCAAGACACAGAAGTAGTAAGCAAAGCTTAAAGGGTTAAGAAATGAACCGACATCACTCTTGAAAACAGCTACGACCCAAGCACAAAGGATTCTCAAAGTCAGTCTTCAGCTTCTTTCATCTGTTGTTGCATTTACATGATTGTAGCAGGGAGCAAAATGCTTTCTCCTTCCCTCCTGTGGTCCTCAAGAGGACAGGATTTTATCTGAAAGGAAGGATGAGCACTCACCCTGCTGGCTTGGATGAGGAGGGTGTCTTCACCAGCTTTAACACCTGCAGTGGACAACACACTAGCACACATGCTACTTTTTTTGGTGACACCATTTCAAGTGAAAGGAGGAAGAAGATGCTAAAAAAAGACCAGAGCAAAGCTGGAGCAGCTCTGATTTGCCTGAGACACTGCTGTGCTGAGGCTGGACAGGCTGGAGGAGCAGAAAGCAATCAGAGACATTCACCACTGTTCAAACACCTGGCTCTATAACAGGTTAGTCTGGGTATAAAGTATTCATATGACAATATGTGTAACCAGAATTCAAAACACAAGTCCCTTCCAACTTCATCCCCTCAGCAAGTCTGTGACTATCACAGGATTTCTCCTCCTGCTGTGTCCCCTGACACATCGTCCCTGTCTCTATTCTTCCTTGTATCTAGTCTGAATCTCACCTCTTTTAGTCTAAAGCCATTACCCCTTGTCCTGTCGCTACAGGCCCTGCTAAAAAGTCTGTCCTCACTTTTTTTATAGGCCCTTGATCTCTTCTCCCTGGGATCCAGTGACAGGACACCTGGGAATGACTCAAAGCTGCACCAGGGAAGGTTTAGAATGGACATTCAGAAGCATTTCTTTACTGAGAAGGTGATCAAACCCTGGAACAGGCTTCCTGGAGAGGTGGTGGATGCTCTACATCTGTCAGTGTTGAAGAGACATTTGGAAAATGGCCTTAATACCAGAATTTATTTGGCCACAGAGGCATTTAAATAAAACTGACCCAACAGCTCAGGGTTGCTGTCCAGAGCTGTATTTCTCTTACCCTGGCTTGTCAGGAGGAGCACTGGGATGCCATTTGTCCATCCCTGCTCTTCACTATACCCTGGATCTGCTCTGGCACACAAATTCAAAACTAAGGCACTGAAGAAGTGGGAAACATGGTGCTGCAAGAGAGAAGGAGAAACATAAAAAGTTAGATCTTGGTGAAGCCAATCTGATAATGCCTCCTTGCTCCCTGATTAACCCACACCCCTGTAATTCTGGCTTCATCTCACCCATCTCTCTTTCACTCGTTTTTTTTTCTCATGCTGCTCTTCCCCTGTGCACTTCCCCCCCACCTTTAACCTGCCACACTGTTTTAGAGCTACTATCAGAGAATAGATTTAAAATTAATATTTAAGTAGAAAAAAAGCTATTTTGAAGCAAACAAAAACAACTTAAAGTGAAAAAAATTCCAAAATTCCACTTTTCTTCATCCCCAACTACTTGCCAATTGCATACTGAATGTCAATATTTTCAGTGTTCCTGAAAATATTCCTGCTTCTCCCCAGAAAATCTCCGTGGGGAAAAAAAAACCTACAAATCTATCTTATTTTAACATCTCCTTTACATTTGGAGCATTACTGACCACAGTGCCCAGCACACGGGAGCAGTGTTACACAACAGCTGTGGCCTGCCTCAGGGACACTTGGGGACATCCCAGCCATGTAGAGATAGAACTTAAAAGGACAGATTGGTCCAGAGCAGCTAAAATCCCAAAAGAAAATCTGCAAACCAGCTGAATCTCACTGGATACATTTATTTTCTCTTTGCCTGCCTCCTTCTGATATATTTTCATGTGCCTTGGGTCCCAGTGTGTGTTTTTGCAGGAGCTCAGGGCATGTTTTAGCACATGGATGATCCTTCCTCCTCGAGGAGCTGAAACCCTTCTATATTCATTTCTCCCACTGCTAATAGCTTTTTTTATTTAAACAAATCCTCAGTTATGCATTCTAATGACGAGCAATGATTCACGAGCAACAGATGTCTGCGCCAGCGCTAACAGAGCAGCGTTACTCGTCACGTAGTTTCAGGTGCCAAAATAACAACATTTATTAACCATCTCTCCTGAGGCCTCAGGAGGTTAAAGGCAGGTTTTACTGCTGGCACAACAAAAGGAGAAAAAACAAAACAAAACAAAAAGCCAGTGAAGGTATCATTAATAAAACATTTATAAAATATCTGTCAAAGCTTAACTTCCCCTCTGATGCAGAAAATAATAGAGGAGGGTTGTTGTGGTTGGGTTTTTTTTTATTTCAATTTGTTTGGATTTAAAGACTGTCATTATGAGACTCAAGATACTTTCAAATCAATAAGAAATGCTTTGGTACTTTTTATTTATTTATTTTAAGGCAATTGTAAAGGTATAATGAAAGGTTTTAATCTTATTTCAGAGATGTAATTAAAAAAATCTCAGCTTCTAAGAAGGTCAATACTGCTTGCTAAACAACATTGATTTCTGGAATATTACTGATGCACATAGTGATATTTTTTTTTTAAGACAACTTCCCTCCCTTCAAGAACTGTGTCAGATACAATTTGATTGGTAAATACCTACCCTTAAATTAAACTCGCACAGTAATTACAGGTGCCTCATCATAAGTTACTGGGAAATTATTCAAAATGTTGAAGCAAGTCTGAGGACAACATAAGAAATTTTCTTCTACTTCACATTTTGAACTAGATATTTGTTTCTGAGGGTTACTGGGAACAGGAGGTCCTTGAAGTGGAAACTCGGTCCTACTGAACTTCAAGGGACTTTGAACATTTATTTGTACAGGGCAAGGATTTTAGCTCTGGTTTTTAAAGCAGGTTCTTTTACCAAACTGGATGTTTCTTGTCTGCAAACTGGAACTGATAATAAGTTGTCTGTCTCGTATAGCATTACCGCACTGCACTTAGCAAGCGCTTTGGAAGCTTTAATTGAAAGGGTTGAGGTGTTTTAATTAATCATCATTGTATTGTCCACAGAGAATACCAAGCTTGGAGTGGGGACCACTACTATGGATTAGCTGTCTGATAAATCCACCTCATTGATTTTGGTTCTCCTTAGCGGGGAAAAGACGGGATCAGTGTTCTGCAGGGGTTGGTGTGAGGACAAGCTCACAGCCGGTGTGGAGGGCTCACTCAACAGGACCATCCGGATATTGCTCAAACACTTTAACTTTCAGCCTACTCTGGTCTATGGGTGGGGACAGAGGCTCTGACTTAACTAAGCCCCACTTTACAACCAGAATCAGCAATTTTCCAGCAGCAAGGCAACCCTGACAACACAGGAACCTGCCTATTGCATGTCCCCATCAGCCCTTTAATTTTATGGCTCGTTTAAAGGATTCTACATAATTTTTCCAAGGGAAATGCCGTTGCCGTACCTTTGAGGCAAAGGGGAGAGGAAAGCCTTGTTCCCACCAAGGTGAGAGATTTCAAACAGCAGAGCAGCCCTCACACAACAGAGACACCTTGTTAGCAGCATCCATTAGATTCAAGATTTTGCTCCCTTCTGTGATCCCATGTCAATGGATGTGGATTGGAAACTGTTTTATTTACTCACGGTAAATAATGCAAACAGCTGCAATGATCCTAAAATAATTATCTGCCTCAAAGGGCACAGCCTTGGCGAACACTGTCTGAGAGATGAGGTTCGAGTGCTGTACACAAGCAGCTCCTCCCTATTTTGGGGGGGTCAAGTCTGCATCCAGCCCTCTTAGCATGACAAAGGATTACCAAAGATGCTCTATTAGTTTAAGGAGTAGACACAAATGGATTTGTTCCAGTGGCGCATCTAGATAAATTCATGTCAATAACCCTCATTTTACAAAGGTGTTAACGAGCACTGAATCAGGCTAAAAAGTTCTCCTTGTAGCTATATACAGCAAATGAGGTGCCAATAATTGCTTCCATTTTCCAGCCAAACAGAGCCACTTTGTTGGTTTCAGTGAAGCTATGCCGACATTTTTTTTTTTAACATTGTTTTTTTCAGCACAGAAGTGACAACGGCTCCAAAGACAACTCCTGACATGCTCACAAACATTTGGGTTTTGTCCTGCAGATATCTCCTGGCTGCCATGTCCAGTACAGGGAACGGTTCATTGCCTGAAAAAGGCTTGCAGGAGAGAAGGGAACTCAGGTGCAGACATGCACATGGGTCCTCTCTTCTGGGCTCCACCACAATGTCCCACGATAGGGACACCTGCAGTCCCTGCAGGCAGGGACTCAAACAGGGCTTTCCCAAAGGAGCACCCAACAGTGGGGTTACTCTTGGGATGATGGGCACCTGCTTACACTCTCACACATCCAAACATGCTTACTTTGAAAGCCCCCATGCCCAGGGGCTGCCTGTCCTCCCTCTGCACCCAAAAAGTGCACAGCACCCAGGGTCTTGCCCACAGCCCCCGAGGGACCCCATGTCCCACTAAGCCCAGCCATGAGCCACCCAATGGGTTTGCAAGAAGCCACTATTCCTGCAAGAAACCAGCAACAGCTTTTACTGCCAAGAACGAAATGAAATTATCACTCAAGAGGCACAGGAGATGAGACTGCAGGATAGCCCCAGGGCCGGGGAACCTCTGCAGGTGTGCAGCTGCACGCCGTCCCTCTCCTACATGCATCCTCGAAGCAAGGCCTGAGGCAGAGCTTGAGTGTGGCATTTCAGAGTCAAAAATCATCCCCTTCTCCAGACAAACGCTGCCAAGTCTTAGAGACACATCAGAGATGTTGCTTTGCTGCAAATGGAAACCGCTAATAGCTGTGCGTCCTTTGAGGTTGGTGAGGGGCAGATGAAGCGCATCAGAAACCAAAAAAAAAAAGGTAGTCCACATTGTTTAACTCCCTGCCATTCCCACAATAAATTTGAAATCATTCATATTCCACTGATACACGCATAAAGATGTAAAACGGAGCTTGTTATTTGGCATTTCAGCCTGCTGTACAAGCACCTGTCAATTTGAATTAGAGAATCTCCACAAAGTGCCAGGCAGGAATTTAGGAGAAAAAACACAGATAACTGGTTTTAGCTCATAGAGGGAAAAAAAATATTGTCACAGTTTATACGACGTTATTTTCTGCTCATAAAAGGTGAACGTTGTTAACTGTCCTAAATACTAAGTCTCAACCAGAGAACTAGTATAGGAGCACATGGGAGTATGGGGTGTGTGCATGCACATCTGGTTCTGGTGCTCATCACAGGGAAAAAAGGTTATTCCCCTCTCACATATCAAACTGGATTCATCCTCATTAATAGAAGAGAGATTAATTAACTTTTGATTGAATTAAAGATTTGAGTGGTAACTTAGGATACAGCTGTAAGAAGCAGCACTGCATCAGATAAATGGTTTCCATGTCACCCTGAGATACCTGCAACTACCTTTCACTGCTGTATATGCTCCAGCTCCCATAAGTTTTTTCCCCCAAAAGTACACAGGTGCCATAAAATTATAATGTGCATCAGCCCATAGACCAGAGTGGGCTGAAAGTAAAGGTGTTTGAACAATATTCAAGTGGTCTTTTTGAGTGAGCCCTCCACACTGGCTGTGAGCTTGTCCTCACACCACCTAATAGGCACTGGATAATAGAAGGATGCTGTGAGCAAAGTCAAGCACTGTGTGATCCATCTCTTCTCCCAGGTAACAAAGGATAGAATGAGAGGAAACAGCCTCAGGTTGCTCCAGGAGAGGTTTAGATTGGATATAAGGAAAAATTCCTTCACCAAAAGGGCAATCAAGTATTGGAACAGGTGGTGGAGTCACCTTCCCTGGTGGTATTTAAAAGACAGGTAGACGAGGTGCTTTGGGACATGGTTTAGAGGTGGAATTGGCAGTGTTGGGTTTATGGTTGGACTTGGTGATCTTAAAGGTCTTTTCCAACCACTATGATTCTATTATTCTATGTGATGGGGGCAGAATCAGGGTAACCTGCATGTAACCCCCCATTCCTGGGGGGCTGGATGGAGTAACTCTGGGAAGAGAAGATGGAGTAACTCTGGGAAGAGAAGAAAACAGGACCATCACACAAGGCTGACACAGGAAGGGAAAGCAGTACTTCTATAGGGCAAGCCTAGTCCTAGGTTTGTCTAGTAATTACACTCATCTCTTATTCTCACTGTTCAGCCTTTCATTCATATTGAGAAAAGAGATTTCTGTCAAACAGGTTGCAATACTTTTTTTTTTCTCTTTTTGATAAATGAGTTCAAAGAAAACTTATTCTTTTAAAAGATGGTTAATTCCCTAATTAAACATTCATCTCCCTCTCTCATCAGTAACACCAAAAACATATCAAGACAAATTACCCATACACAGATGCCTGGCAATGGCATATTTTCTTCCCAAATCCCCCCAACAAATCCAGTTAACTGCAGCACGAAGTATGAGAGAGAACACCTGAGCCCCCTCCTAACTTGCAGCGGGGAGCAGAGATGTCTGTTCTCTTTGCAAAGTTCTCCATCTGCTCCCTTTGATCATACAGAGAACACAGAGAGAGAAACACATAGTGGAGATGAACTGTAACTTGCATCCTTACATAAGGCTTCACTTCCAAATTAGGGGGAAAAAGGGGAAAGGAAAAAAAAAAGAAAAAAAGGCTGTACATTAGAAGTAGAGTTTGGAGTGGTGAGCAGATGTCCTGGTGGGGTGCAGGGATGTGGTCCAGTCCCAACACTCAGCAGTTTGGTGCTGGAGAAGGGAAGAACTTGAGTGGTTTGAGTTTTCCTTTGCCTCAGTTTTGGTTTATAGTGGGCAGGGGTTGGTCTTGTCTTATATACAAGATTGGGAGAATAAATGAAGCTGAATCCAGGAATAAAGTACTGGCATTTTTGTAGGTCACGGGCTACCTAAGAAATCTCACCCTCATTTAGTTTTGCTGCATAATTGATTTGAGTGAGATGCTTCACACAACCAGAAACAAACCATTTGGATTTGAGACTTCAGGAAACATAATGAAAAATATTCACCAGAACTGGAAGCGTGATATTTTCATGCAAAGGCTCCAGTCTGATCCCTCCCAACCAACCATTCCCATTCAACTCAATAAAGGCAAAGGGAGAAGCTGCTCTCCAGCCACAACCAGGCTTTGAGGTTTCTCTGGCAAGGCAAGCGCTCAGCCCCAGAGAGGCTCTTTTTGCACCTCCTAACCCTCAAGTGGTCCCTCACATACCTTGCAGTAGCCAGAGAAGGCCATGCTGGGCACTAATAATACATCCAAAATGCCCCAGCACAGCTTGCCGCACCAGGGCAACCTTTGCCTTGCCATCATGAAGCTGAGCTCTGTGTATCAGGAGCAGGTCCTGGATTGCCAAGGAAACACGCTGTCATCAGCCTGCAAATCCTTCCCAGCAACACGTTTCTATCCCAAGCCAGGTTTTTTTTTTAGCACCAAGAACAAACCCCCCCTGCCAGCCACCTTTCCCCACTGCAGAAGCCAAAGTTCAGCCAAAGGGCCATGAGATACGGCTACACAACAGAGGAAACAACACAAAGGAGTATGTTTGAGCAACATGATAGTCAGTGAATACTCTCTAATTATGTCGACAAGAGAGACTAAAAGCACATCCCAGCTGACACTTGGCTGCATCTCCACTGTGCTAACTGGCTGCAATTAATGAGACAGCGGCACTGACACTAGAAAGAAACTAAGCCAGAAACTAAGCCATTGATTAATTAAAAATTAAGAGAGACCCAGAAGAAAATCTTCCCCCACTCCTTCCACTCTGCAGCCAGCCTTGGAAAAGCTTGTCAGGAGAGGGGCAGGAAAAATCTGAAAGGAAAGTAAGCCCCAAAATTCAAAGTGATGCTTCAAAACTGGCCAGAGAACTTGCAGGTTGTCTATCAACCTCATGCAAATCATAAAACCCAGTGGCAGGTGGCCAGTGATGGCCTGAAAATGAATAGCACATCTGCGTTGTTAACATCATAGGAGACAACTTGCACAGATTTATGTTCTGCTAATGTTCGGAAGGTGTTGCAAAGCAGTGAGGAGAGATAATATCTTTGATGAGCAAAGAGCTGGAGCAGGGCGGGACCTGCGCCGAGAGTAAGAAGGATCCATAAGGGAGAAGCGGCACACAGCCAGCATAGCTTCCTGGCTTCAGCAAAACCTTCATCCTGCAGGAAGCAAATCATTGGCCAAGAGCTGGGATACAGAGGGGGATGAACAGCCTTAGCTCAGCTCTGGTCCTTATCTGGTCCTTTACTGATCAAATCCAAAAAGAAACATAAACCAGAAAGGAACATACAGGGGATTGAACTGCCACACAAATTGTCTCCAATAAAAGATTAGGGTCTGATCCAAGGCTCAGCAGTCAGTGGTCATTTTTTCACTGTTTCTAATGGCCCTTGGATCTGATCACTGGATAACATATATTGTTTGGTTCTTGCCAATATAGAAAGCTATAAAAAAAGCCAAGAGAAATCCATTACTTTTAGACAACAATAGGGTGATAATGCTCACCAACCTCACAGCTGTTGTGGAGGCCAGTAGTATTTCCAGTGCATTAAAAGACATAAACCCTGTTTTAACCAAAAAGTACTATTAGTAGAAATACTCAAACATCAGAAATATTTTGCCCTTGCATTATTCTAACATCTTTCAGCTCAAACGATAAGGTCCCAACCTCCCTAGTATGTCAGATTCATACAGGAGTCATGCATGTTGAATACATACATATTAAAAATATGCATATTACAGAAGAAACTAAAACCCTAGCCAACTCATCAAAGCTTTTTTGTATTAAAAGACAATGGCCTGATTTCCTCCTCAGTTTGCACTGGTACAAATGCAGTTACTAATCACCCACTCATTGAGTGAGCCCTGATTGCACACTGAGTATTGCATATCTCATTGCCTGTCCTGGGATACCCATACCACATGTGTGTGTGCTTGGGGGCAGGAAGGTATCCAGATGAGAGCAGAACTAAACAATGGTTTCACCTCCTGCCTCTTTTTTCCTCTTTCACAGCATTGGCACTGCCACACAGCCTCACAGCTCTGTGCTCTGTCCCATATCGGGCTTAGGAAGATGGAGAAGAGCAGTTTGGGGTGCAGTAGGAACACAAGAAGGGTAACTACCCATCCCTAGGTCACTTCAGCTCATACAGTTGTTGCCACACACAAAGAGGCTCTGCAAGGGGGATATATGCTCTATGAGTTGCCTGAGGTACACCTAAAAACATAAAGGGTCACTAAGGGAAGCATTAACATGCCCATCAGCCCCACTAAGATGCCCTGTGAACCTCTGGCAGTGGGAGATCTCCAGGCTGGCAGGGCAGCAGATCTGGAGCATGGCACTGCTGACTTGCTTGACCTGCAGCCTGTGGTGCAAGAGCTCTGGTCGCCATGGAAATGATGGACCAGCACCTTTTTTCCACATACTTGGGATAGAAAAAAAGCAAATTCTGATGTTAGTGTTAATTTTTTCATCAGAGAGTCAAAATGAATCCCCTGTATGGTTTGCCTGTGCAGTTCACTTTCACCCAGTATACCCTACTTCAGCTTATCCCACCTATTTTATTAACAGAATTAGTATGATTTACACAATCTTTAGAAGACTTTCTGCCATAAACTTAATTTGCCTTCTGTGTCACTCATGGGAAATCAAGGACTGAGATAATCAATGAAGTTCACAGGAGTTCCTGAATCAAAAAAAGTCTTGTGAGAACAGAGTTTCTGTCTCAGGATGCACTTAGGTGTTAATTCAGGCAAATACATTATTTTCTTCAACCATGCTAACCCACACGCTCGGTGATAATAACCTTCATGTTAGATTGCTTTGACCCATCACCACTGCTCAGGATTTGGAGAATGATAGATTCCAGTCCTGGCTTTTTGCCACATCAAATAAAATGAAAAAGCAATTTATACAGCCTCTTGGAGGAAAATGACAGTGCTCAAAGGGAAGGTGCTCAAGATATAATTTAATTTAGGTGTGATGAGCTTCACACATCTCTCCTGGGTAAATCAGTCAATGAAGTTTCCATCTCATCCATTAGATACGTTATACTATTTTAAACTTTTTAAAAAAACTTTTACACAGCAGGCCAGGAGATAAGGTCAAAGATATTAATAAAGACGGCTAAAACAACATAACACCTAAAAAAATTGTGAGATACCATCAGCCTGGGGCACATCCACAGGGAATCTGTACCAGAGACCAACTGAGATTTTCCAAAGAGCTGAGAGGTGCTGTTGATGCAAGGGAGCTGGACATGAGTTCTTTCATCACTCCCAGGATCTGCTCCCCTTTTACTGATTATTTACTGGATGCCACCTCATGCTTTCATAGCCTTCATCAGCTTGGTGCAGCACTGTTCCACATAACCATGGAGTCTGGAAGCAAGTATGCACAACAGGCAAGTGGGGAACAGGCCACAGTTGCATAAGAAGGTACCTAAAGCCAAGGTAAAGCAGTGAATATACCTCTCACATTCATATATGATGCAAAGATACTGCTGTCAGCTGCAGGCATTTATATACTAAAGCACTTCTGATTGGCACATGGACAGTGGCCAACTCTGTGAACAGCAGAAAGGACACAAAATGCATGGGACAAAACAACAACAGGCACCATTAACATCTCTTTTTGCAGGGCTAGAACAGTAGCATACAAAAAAAAATTGTTTGTATTTAGGTCCCCATCCACCATTCCTGTTTCCTCCTGCTGGCCCCTCCATCACGAATGCTGCCTTTCCTCCATGTGAAGTTCAGCATATACCTGCACCCTTCCAGGGACCAGTGTCTTAATGGGGGAGTGGGAGGGAAACCATGCCAGCAAATCCCACTTGTGATTACTGCTGCCAGAGAAGACCTATGTAAAATATTTGCCCAGCTAATAAATCCTTCCCTGCAACAAAGTGCCTCAAGAGTGCAGAAGTAAAACAGCAATTTGACCCTGTTGAGACCCTCCCAGGCAGTAGGAGATGGTAAAACACGAGGTGCTACCTCATTCTTCACCTCTCCCCATCTCCTCTGCCCACAGGGGATTCTGCAGCTTCCCTGTATCTTGGGATATTGAGCCAAAGATTGGGTCTGCTTGGGCAGGATGAATAATTAACAGTCAGTGCTTAGTGCAAACATTTCCATGAAGCTCTTGCGTTTGGCATTAATCAGTCAGCTCCCTAATCTGTAATTGCCACGTTGGTTGGGGTTTTCTCTCTTTGTATAAATGCAAATGTCACTGTGGTCAATGCTTGTTGTGTTTTTACAACTGGAATCAAAACTACTCAGTGCAGGTGAACTTAAGTAGAGACAAGGAGGTAGCAAGGTTAGGTACTGTCAGCTTATGTGTGAATCATAGAATTATAGAATCATAGAATGGTTTGGGTTGGAAGGGACCTTAAAGATCATCCAGTTCAAACCACCCCCTGCAATCAGCAGGGACACCTTCAACTAGACCAGGTTGCTCAAAGCCTCATCCAGCCTGGCCTTGAACACTTCCAGGGAGGAGCAGCCACAGCTTCTCTGGGTAACCTGTTCCAGTGTCTGACCACCCTCACAGTGAAGAACTTCTTCCTAATATCTAATCTAAACCTCCCCTCTTTCAGCTTAACCCCATTTCCCCTTGTTTTGTCATTAACTGCCTTTATGAAAAGTCCTTCCCCAGCTTTCTTGTAGTCCCCTTCAGGTATTGGAAGGCCGAAAGGAGAAGCAGAGAAAGAAAAAAGTTGGGGGGCTGGGGGGGAAGAGGGATGTTATCCAAAGAGATTTAGGGAAAAGAAAGAAATGGGAAGAGTAGACAAAATGAGAAAGCACTTGTTCAAGTGGGGGAAAAGCAGCAACATCACCAAGGCACCAGGAGAGCCTGGGAAAGCAGGCTGCCCGAGCTGAAAATGCCATTTTGAGAAAGATGCTTGGAGAATCAGAAAACCAGGAAGGGTATGTTAAGCATCCACTGCAAAAGCATACTTGGGAAATTTGAGCATATGCTACCCAGTGATAAACATCCCTCAGCATGCAGCAAATTAACCAAGGAGCTCGCTGCGCCCAGACGCTTAATTAACCAAACTCTGAACAAGCCACTTAGGGTGGAAAACAGAGCAGAACAGCCTCAACCCAGCAGTCACCGACAAAACATCTTGCTATAAGAGGGGGGTCAGGGGACACCAGGGGTCATTGCTGGGCTGAGACTGCAGTCTCTTCACCACAGGACCCCTGTCATTCTTCACTGTGGGTTGGAAGGCAGCAGGACTGGCAGGAGGAAGGTGCTTCGGTGGATTCTGCCCAGGACACTGCACTACCAGAGCCCCAAAGTAGAAAAGCTTGCACTTGGTTTTGAAATAAAAGGCTTTCCAACACTCTGCATGATCAGAGCCTGAACTAGAGTGAGGTAAGTCTAGAAGTCATAGACTAACATCACATCAGGATGAGACAGGTCAATAGGCAAAGGTCTGAAAGCACCTTCCCATGCCTCTGCCAGAACAAATGGGCTTTACTCCTCATCTCACTCCACCTCCAGCATCTTCCAGGTCTTCCAATTGTATATTTAAGATAGCTTTTGCACTGTCAGCCCCTGGCAAGGGCCAAAGGTCAAGCAGTTCCTCTGGCTGGTCTGTGCCCAACTGGGAAACCCAAACATAGTAAAGAAATAGGACTTGAAGACTCATGGCAAGCAAATATGCACGTCCCATGTTTGAATTTCAGGGCCATTATCTGACTGAATCTAATTGAAGCAGAGTTTGGTTAAGTAATTTCTTCACATGCACACAAAATAAGAAAGAAAATGCTACTGATATCCTGAGTTTCAGGAGGCTCCAGATATTTGTTTGTTCTCCACCCCACTGGTTGGTGTTGAGTGCTTCAGCTGTAAACCCCGTTACTCCTGTGCTCTGGGGAAGTGTTACACTCTCACAAACACAATTTTCTTCTATTTATATTTTTAGGAACAACCCAAAATTCTAAAAAGTCAATTTGCCTGAGCGTCCAGAGGGACAACAAGTGCCTGCCTAGAGGTTTGCAGCATTCCTCAAAGACTCTGGTAATTTCCCAGGAGATACTGACTAAACAAACTCGGCCTTTCATCTGCAGTCTCCAGTTAAATCGCCTTCAATGAAAGAAGCCTCACATCTAATCTTCTTTGTTTTTCCACATCAGGCTCAGCTCTCCAACAGAGCAAAGCCCTCTTTCAGAAGTACCTCACCTAAACCAAGACCTTGGCTTCAAAGCCTCCCTGTTTCTGCAAGGGAGGAGATTCTGACCATGTTGGCTTTGGAGTTGGGTCAACTTCTTGCAAGATTCATCTTCAGCTTCCAAGCTTATCTGCATTTAACACTGCAATCTCTCTAAGGTGTAAGAAGGACAAGATTTGGGTCAGATTCTTAAGCTCCTAAATGAAAGTCATTGAGGAGCCCATAATAAACTCCTGGAGAAGATCTCTAATTTTTTAAGAATTTTAAAGAAAAACCTCACAGGCTAATTAAGCCTCCCCTCCTGAGCAATCTGACTGCTGATTTTTATCAGTCCCCACGCTGGATTCCTTGCTGTGCATGTTAATGGTCTTCTCATGAAAGTGTGGTTAAATCTCTTGACACTAATTCCAAAGCATTATTTTTGAGTTAAAGGTACATACTGCAATAATGAGACCATCTAAGAAATTAAAAACAGTCTAAAGAAAGCCTAGCTGATACAACAGGACAGGAAAAAATATGAAAGTCTGTAACGGTTCCCAATGCTGGCAGTGTGAATGCCGCTGTCGTGATTTACAGTCCTGCTGTACAGAGCAAGGACACCGTTACATCCTCGGAGGTGAGCAATGCTGACAGCACAGCCATGAAAAATCTTGGCTCCTGTCCGCAGGGCAAAGAAGGGAATCAGAGCATCTCAATAAACCTAAGTCAGGTTTTCGACCAAATAATTTGGAAATATTAAGCAGAATGCATTCACCTTCGTCCCCATGCCTCCAAGTGCCAAGGCTAAGGTGACGAGGTGGACACCAACCACTGAGCTTTGCTTCTAGTAGGACAGCAAAGCCTTTTCCCACCCGTACAGTTAATAGCATTGATTTCGGCATTCACACCACCTGCACAGACACATCCCTTCTCCTTTTCTTGCCTCAGCCATTTGCATGGGCTTTTCAAGCACCAGCATAGCTTGTTTTTCATGCCCTCCTAATTTTGCTTTTAGGTGAGAGGCTTGGCTGCACTGTCAATCACACTTTCATTCATGTCATCCCGGTGAGAGAAATCTGCTGCATTTTAATAGGTTGAGGTAAATCTTCCAAAGTCTGAGGATTTTATCAACTTCTGTGCTTCATCTGCTCACTGATCTCATCTTTTAATCTCATCCCATTCATTCGCTGGGAGGAGAACTCCAGCCTTCAAAACTCTCCCGCTCCCATCTTTCCTGTGGCTATGCCACTCTCTCTGCTGTCTTCTCTAATCTGATTTGGTTGCTAATATTGTTCACCTCGGCTGTTTGAGGGAAATCACAGCTTAATCTCAGCAGATAAAGGGAGGTTTGCCCAGCTCCCACCATCTCTGCCTTGTGCTTTTATCCAGGAGAAGGTTCAGAGAGGAGCAGAGTGGTGGTAATCAGAGCACACTCCTGAGCTGATTTTGCAGACTGAATCTGCTTTAATTATGCTTGCACATGAATTAAATATCACCCTTTTCCAAGCACATCCTGGGCTCAGTTTGCCAGGTGGGTGTGGAAGCGAGCACAGCAGGTAACAGCCGTGACTCACACTCAATTGCAAAGGGAAATGCCTTACACTCCTGCAAAACCTTTGCATGCAACTCCCTTTGGCACGTACAGTCACTAATGGGTTTGCATTTCCACGGTGGAGCACTCATATGGGCACACATGTGAACCAAGCCCTGGGAGGGTAAGTCATGTATTCAAAACATACACAGGTTTCGCTTTGTTTTTCGAATGTTCTCATAAATGTTTGGTTTTTCTTTCATATGCTCTGGGGTGGGTTGATTCTAAGCATAATCCTAAAACCTGACAAACATAATTCATAATTTTCAAACACATGCTCAGAGCATCGCTACATAAATCCCCCAGCAGCTTCCCAGTGCTTATTTCCCTTATCCCCTCCCCAGTGCCCATATCTGGGACACTTGAGGGACAGGTGGAGGTAACAAGGGTTGCTCAACAGACATAATATACATCAGGAAGTAAGATATGAACTGCAAATCAGAGGCTTTATCAATATAGAAGTGGATCACAGCATTAAATGGGAAGAACTAGAAAACCTTGAGGAACTGGGAAAAATCGAAGTGGAAAGAAGCTCAGTATTGCAAAGAGAGGGTCACGTACTTGGGGATTACTGAAACATTTACTCTGTTGGGGGTGCACGAGGCAAGTGAGTGGCAGAGGGTGGTAATGCAAAGCAAAAGAAGACAAGGTTTTGGCAAGGGAGTTTTTTTTGCTGAACCACCATCAGCTCACGGCTATGCAGGAAGAAAATTTCCTCCTAAATGGCAGCAGGAAAAAATATTTACAGTGGAGTCAGAGATGCCAATATCAGTGTACAAGCAATTGATGCTACATTTGCCATATGGCAGTGAGATTTCCAGGGTGTATTGCTTAGCTCTTACTGCTGCTGTGAGCTTGTCTGCCCTATAAATTATCTCTCAGTGGAAAATTATGCCTGTTATTTCTGAGCAAGTGGGGAAAAGAGAGCTAGATGATGAGACACTAAGAGAGTCTGGCCCAGGGATAAGCTGTGAGGTTGGGTTTGATCACTTCCAAGTCTTCCTGGGCCAGCTAACACACAGTGACCAGCCCAATCTCCTCTAATAGGTGTTTATTCAGACACAAATGTGAACGTGGAAGCTCTCTTGAGAGTTTACATAGAAAAATATATGGGGAAAAAAAAAGGTGGGGGGTAGGGGCTGCATATTTAGTCCAGCTCAATCAAGAGAAGAGGTGAACTCTGACTGCTTCCAGCTGAAAGGTGCTGAGGCACCGGGAAGACTCTGCCAATCCACACTAACACAGCAGCTGAAGAAAGGCAGAGGCTTTCATCAACACCAACTGGTTGTGCAGTCACTGGTTCTCTGAGTGTCCTTTGACTGCAGAGCCCAGAGCCACTCTTGCCTCAGCACATAAAGAAAGCTCACAGCAGAGACAAGGACAATCCTGCATCACCCTCTGCCATCTACTGCCAGTATTTCCCCAAATTTCTCTTGCAAATAATATTTTATTCCTATACACATTTACCTCAAAGCAGCTTGGTATTACTCAAGCAAAGAATATTTTTTAAAGCTAGCAAAAGAAAGACTCTCTGTTCTGCTCCCAAGCTGGGTGTATTCTTGAAGACCTGTGAGCTAATTCAGCTGGGGAATAAGTGGAGCTGCTCTGCTTCCTGGGGTTCCTTGCTAGGTTTTCTTAATATCACCTCTCAGTTGTCAGTTTTTTTGTACACATGCCCTTCTCCAGATTAACTTTTCAGGCAGATGAAGTCCTCAGCCAGATGATTTTGTGGTGAAATCACTGGATGTTGCAGGCTTCTATAGATCCCAGCGTGAGCAACACGTGTGTACAGCCCATCGCTCACGGAAAAGTGAGACAGAATTAAGAAAAATCACCCCAGAAAAATGAGGCCGAATTAGTTGAAATTCACAGTAACAATATATCACAAGGGACAGAGTTTCACATGTGAAAGAGCTTTTCAATCCACATCTGAAGAGTAGTATATAAATGCTACAGGTTATTTAAGTTGGCCTTTCAAGTAGTATAAATTGGTGAGTCAGCCCCAATATTAATCATGAGATAAATGTTAAGTCAATTCGAGCTCTTTTTGTTGGCTTTTTGAGCCTTTAGGGTCACATTTGTGACCATTTTTCTTAAGTCATGAGGACTAAAGAAAAAAATAAAATGCTTTTTTGATGAAAGCTGATATTCACAGAGAACTGCAGAATTCCTGACGCTGAGGTGTTTTGTAACCCCCAACACCATGAGAAATGCAACAGGAGCTCACAACAGCGAAACCGCTACAAGGCTGAGTCACCACTCGCAGGCAGAACCCTCTCGCCTTGGACTGCTTCTTCCAGAAATGCTCTTCTGTAAGATCTCATGCCATTCCCTTTGAATGCTCACTAGTCTAATTTAGGTTTCTGTCGCATACCATGATAATCAAATGCAGCAATTTTTTTTTTCTCCCCAGAAAGCAGCTTTTTAGCAAGAGTATAATAAATTATTTACAAGAGATAACAAAGCAAATTCATTCTTAGAGGAACACTCAAAACATACAGAAAAGGAACTCTTTGAGTATAGTGAGTGTTGGTAGAAATTATGCTTCTCTCCAGCCATTTAATTACTCCAGGATTAGGAGGGGAGAAGCTATGGTTTGCACTTTTATTAATGAAAACATTCATTATTATTCTTTAATGTGGAGCAGTGGGGCACCTGGAGGCCTTCTGCAGCTGAGTCCTTTATGCCTGCAGCCAGGCTTAGGAAAAATATGCCCTCAAACACCTTTGGATTGTGACAGATTCAACTGCTAGTGATCTTGGTCTAATCATAAAGCAACTTTGAAATACTATACATTTGGGGAAAAAAAAAAAAAGGTCCTGCAGAAAACTGGCCTTGGGCATATTCAAGTGATAGGGGCAAACGTGTCTTGCTGAGAAACAGCACTTTGAAGTTGCTCCCAACTGGATAATGAAGGACCTCGATAGGCTGGAGAGATGGGCAGAGAGGAACCTCATGAGGTTCAACAAGGGAAAGTGCAGGGTCCTGCATATGGGAATGAATAACCCCAGGCACCAGTACAGGTTGGGGGCTGACCTCCTGGAAAACAGCCCTGTGGAGAAGGACCTGGGAGTCCTGGTGGACAACAAGTTAAATATGAGCCACAGTGTGCTCTTGTGGCCAGGAAGGCCAACGGTATCCTGGGTTGTATTAGGAAGAGTGTTGCCAGCAGGTCGAGAGAGGTTCTCCTCCCCCTCTACTCAGCCCTGGTGAGGCCCCACCTGGAGTGCTGTGTCCAGTTCTGGGCTCCCCAGTACAGGCAGGACATGGAACTCCTGGAGCCTGTCCAGCCAAGGGTGACAAAGATGATTAAAGGACTGGAGCATCTTTCATAGGAGGAAAGGCTGAGGGAGCTGGGCCTGTTCAGCCTGGAGAAAAGACAACTCAGAGGGGATCTGATTAATGTTTATAAACATCTAAAGGGAGAGTGTCTAGAGGACGGGGCCAGACTCTTCTCATTGGCACCCAACAATAGGGCGAGAGGCAACGGGCACAAACTGCAGCATAGGAAGTTCTACCTGAACATAAGGAAGAACTTCTTTATTGTGAGAACTAACGTTGAAGAGTTTTAAAAAATGACTTTTACACAACTATAGCTGATTATTTCCTGTATGCCATGTCTATGAAAGGATCTGGCAAGCCAAGAATTGGCAAGCTGCTTTATCTGCTGCACAAACCCAGTTTCTGCAGGTGTCTTACCTGAAAAACCACCAGTGATGCCAAGTGTTCTCCCATGGCAAGCAGTGCAGAGCCTGATGAGCAAAACTCTGTCGTGCAGCACGGCAGTGGGCGAGAAGGGTTGAGCATGCAGGACTCCCAGGGGTAAGTCCCATGCTTCATGTCACTTTGGATTTGGAGAACCTGTTGAAGAAAAACACTAGACAGAGAGTTAAGTTGAGTGAAAAATATGAATATTCATACTTTTCACATGAATGTAAAAGAAGACTTGTACTTGGTTCCTGTCTACAGTACAAATTAATTCAGGGAGGACCAGATGCTCTAGTGGTATAAACCTGCCAATAAGGTGTCTAATTTATGTTGGCTATTTTATCTGGCCTGCGGCCTTAAATGTGTACATTGCAAATAACAAAGTAAAGGCCGATTAATCACTCCATTTAAAATGTCATCAAGTTAAAATGCAAGTGTAAGCGTGCAATTAGGACCACAACCCCAGGCTACCAGCTTTTCCCACCTTCTTATGTATCTTTTAGTGGTACCCAGAGTTTAATCAATGACTGCAAGCTTGGGCTAGACTAAAAGGCATCTTTTATTAATTCCATCAGTAAAAATATGATGGCTCTTCATAACCTACAGTCTTTAAACCCAGACTTCTTTAAGAAATTTTCAATAGAAGCTGAGATGCACGTCAAAATTATTAGCCATTTTCCAAGACATTCAAACTGCATTTCTGTAAAGATATCATCAGGCTCTAAAATTCTGCATGAATTTTATTTTCAAAATAGTGTCACTTTCAAAAACATTGTGAAAGTTATCTCCAGGGATAGTACAGTTTGGTTTGGTTTGGTGAGGGTTTTTTGTTGTTGTTGTTGTTTTTTTGGTTTGGTTTGTTTTTTTCCAAATGCTTCACTAACTGTGTTTGTGGGCTTTGCATCAGCAAAGTTCTTAAGTGAAACCTTCACTCCTGCATCAGGATTATTTCTATTTCAAGCAAAGTGTGTATTTAAGTGCTTTACCATACTGGGGCCATCGTTCTTACCTATGCAACTGAAGCTGTGCCTCCATTTAAGTCACCAAACCACTTGGCTCATATCCTTGCTGACCCTACAGCAATTTCTCATTGATAGGGATGCACAAAAAAGGCCAAAAGCACACTGGAGATGGAGTTAGGCTATTTTTCTGCATGCCAACTTGATCAAGATGCAAAAAACCTTTGGGCAAAGCCTTCTTGTTGGTTTTGACCATCCACTCCTTTAACAGGAAATGCTTTTCCTCTGAATATGCTGCTTTTCATAAGAAAGAGGTAGGGCAGCCCTCAAAAACCCTGCTGCTAAATGGCTCCTGGCAGTCCACTCATGCCACAAGCCACCCTGTCCCGAGAGCCCACAGTGCCTGTCCTAAAACTGGTGCTCAGCTGCTGCTGATAAAGATGATGTTAGAAATGAGGGTCTTCAGAATTGCCTTGAAAATGTGAGGGGGGCGGGGGGGGAAAACACCTTGATAGACCTTGGATGATTATATCAAGTTTTTGCAGTTGTTGCAGATAAAATGAGGAACTGAAATACATTTTTGGGGGGTTTGGGGGTGGTTCTTTTTAAAAAAAGGAAAAACAAAAAACCAAAACGTGAGAGTAAATATATTAAATATTTTGCTCCAGACAATCAGACCCCAATCTTTCCATTTTAATCAGTGGTCCTTTAAAAGCTATTGCAGAATGTCCTATTTACTGTCCATGTGTCCATGTGACCTATCCTGTATATGAGAATAAGAAATGCAATTGTTCTAGACTATGATAAAGCTTGAAATTTTATATGCTGCCAGCTTGCTGCTTTATCTTTTCACTGAAGCCTCAGAATTGGAAGAAATGAATTATTTTTTACTTAGCAAGGTTCTTATGTCCACCTCTGGGTTTGTTTTCTCTGTTTCATAGATCCTTGGCGGGGGGGGAAAAGTTTGTTAAGCTGAAGAGCAAAAACTTGTTGGCTTCCAACCTCATCATGGGAAATAGATGATGTTCCTTTGCAGGGAAGTCTTCATGAGCAGTTAAGATCTATGGAGTCACGTAGTCCCTGAGATCCAGTTAAAGGGTTGTGGTCCTAATATTTTCTTGGCAGTGAAGTGAATTTTTTATATACTGGATCCTGCTACTTTTTAAATAGTTGTTTTATTATTTTAAGACAGTGTTTTGTTATAATTGGTTGCAGACCAGAATGCTGTTGTGTCTGCACTTTTTTTTTTTCAAAAGAGTGACAACAAAGTTGATCAGAAAAGAAACTCAAAACCAAAACAGGTAGGGCAAGTGAGCTGTGACCTGAATATGCTTTTTGTGGGAAATGGGTAAACTTCCAAGATGCCATCCTGTCTACTGCAGTTAAATCACTAAAGGAGCTTGTCCAGCTGGTCAAGAATACCAGACCACAAAAGATATTGTTCTTTTATTTTCTTGAGTTTGAGTTTGAAAACAATTTTAAAAGGAATGTGTGTGTGGGGAAGCATTAGAAAGGGATCACGTTAATGTTTGATAAAATGGAGGCAAGATTTTGGACCAGAGGCTCCTCTCTTAGCAAAAAATGCTAGAGTCAGCTTGTGAAGCCCTATTTCTATTTTATTCTTTATAATTTTATTTTCTTTATGAATACTGATAGTTTTCTCCAATGTCATGCTGACAGTTGAAGTGTCAGCTCCCCGTAGCACAGCTTGTGCTCTCACACAGAGTTTAAGTAGCATTTTTGTTGTTGTTTTTAGTAAATCAGTCTTAGAATAAGAAAGGTCTGAGAAAAAAAGTCTACAGACTTTTTCAAAGTCTTTCTTGGTTTCTTTTGATAGCTTCTTCTATCTTCTCACAACAGTTTTGTCCAAATGACTGGTTCTCATTCTTCGTAAGTTTTCAATTATTTCCTTTCTGTTTTCTTGTTTTACAGATGGTTTAGAAGAATGTGCTGGGAAGAGTTGAAGAAAAAGAAAACCCTTTATTATTTGAAAAGCCATAGTTATCTCATCATCTTCTGATCTAGCAAAGTGGAACATGAGTTTTTGATCCTTTTACATATTTTGAACTGCTGAGCCTTCAAAGGTCTCACATGCTACAGCTCTTGGGGGTATTGTTGTACTTTTTCATCATCATTCCTGTATTCTTTTCCATTGTAATTAACACTTGACATGAGCCTTTCTGCAAACAATGTGTTGGAAGACAAGGAGCCTTCTCCTTAATGATGCCACCTTGTTTAGGTCATGAGGCCTTTGTGGGACTCTGCCTTTTGTCACCATCCTTGCCCAACAATGTATTTTCTTCATGTTAACCTATGTTAAGGTTGCTTTGAGACAGGAGTTGCCTCTGTGGTAATCTGATTTTCCCCTTTCTTTAAGATATGGATTGGAGATCACAGATTAAACCCAGGTTTTAATTGCATTCTGCAAAAACCAATGTTCTTGCTTTTTGATATCGTGAATTACGTCAGAAATTACAATCTCAAAAAATGAGAGCGGGGTGAAAGATGATGATGGTGATGATGATGATTGCTATTATTATTATTATTATTATTATTA
>NW_010304649.1:0-2301 GCF_000700745.2 Antrostomus carolinensis | reverse complement strand
GTGGCAGGGACGTGCGTGGGGACACACGTGTGCCTGGGGGAGTCATGTATGTACATGGCAGAGGGACACGCGTGGGCATGTGTGTGAGCATGGGAACACGTGTGTGCCTGGGGGGGTCATGTATGTACATGGCAGAGGGACAAGGGTGTGCAATGCAAGGGCACGCGTGGGGCACCTCTGTGTGGGCATGGGGACACACGTGGGTGTGTTGTGACACACGTGTGCAAAGTAGGGACATGCCTGGAACGTGTGTGCGTGTGGAGACACGTATGTACATGGCAGGGACACGCATGTGCATTGCAGGGATAAACCTGGAGCACGTGTGTGGGCATGGGGACACGCGTGCGCACGTGGGGACACGTGTGCAATGCAGAGACGTGCCTGGAGCACATGTGTTGGCACGGGGACACGTGTGTGCCTGTGTGAACATGTGTGTCCCTGGCAGAGACATCCCTACAGCATGTGTGTGTGCATGGAGACACGTGTGTGCATGTGGGGACATGTGTGCAATGCAGGGACATGCCTAGAGCACATGTGTGGCCACGGGGACATGCATGTGAGTGTGGGGGCATGCATGTGCAATGCAGGGATGTGTGGAGCACGTGTGTGGGTGTGGGGACAAGTGTGTGTGGGGGGGATACATGTGTGTGCAAAGTAGGGACATGCCTGGAGCACATGTGTGCATGTGGAGACATATGTACATGGCAGGGACACACATGTGCATGGCAGGAGTAAGCCTGGAGCACAGGTTTGGGTGTGGGGACACACGTGTGCATGTGGGGACACGTGTGTGCAATGCAGAGATGTGCCTGGAGCACGTCTGTGGCCATGGAAACACGTGTGGGCATGGGGACGTGTGTGCATGTGGGAACACGTGTGTGCAACACAGAGGTGTGCCTGGAGCATGTGTACGTGTGGATACACATGTACATGGTAGGGACATGCGTGTGCAATATGAGGATGTGCCTGGAGCACGTCTGTGGGCGTGGAAACACATATGCAATGCAGGGACACGCGTGTGCAATGCAGGGATGTGCCTGGAGCACATCTGTGGCTGTGGAGACACGCGTGTGGGCATGGGGACATGCGTCTGCATGTGAGGACACGTGTGCAACACAAGGATGTGCCTGGAGCATGTCTGTGGCCATGGGGACATGCGTGTGCATGTGGGGACATGTGTGTGCATGTGGGGACACACGTGTGCAACACAAAGGTGTGCCTGGTGCACATGTGCATGTGGATACACGTATGTGCATATTAGGGACACACGTGTGCAATGCAGGGATGTGCCTGGAGCACCTGTGTGGCCATGGGGACACGTGTGTGGTCATAGGGACATGCGTGTGCGTGTGGGGACACGTGTGCAATGCAGAGATGTGCCTGGAGCACGTCTGTGGCCATGGGGACACGCGTGTGCAACACAGAGGTGTTCCTGGAGCACGTGTGCGTGTGGATACACGTATGTACATGTTAGGGACACGTGTGTGCAATGCGGGGCCGTGTCTGCAGCAGGTGTGTGGGTTGTGGGGACGTTGGATCTCCTCTTCCTCCCCCTGTAGCACAACCGTGAAGGTTTTTAGAGACCAGGAGAAGGACGATCCCTCCACAATCCAGGAAGAGCTGGGCAGTGACCTGCTGCACCACACGCATGTGCAGGTGGGACCAGGTGGAACCTACCCCAGAGGTCTGGGGAAGCTGGTGGAGATGCTCACCAAGCCACTCTCCATCATTTACCAGCAGGTTAGAAGTTGGCCAATGTGATGCCCATCAACAAGAAGGGCTGGAAGAAGGATCTGGGGAGCTACAGGCCTGTCAGTCTGACCTCGGTGTTGGGGAAGCTGGTAGGGCAGATCATCTTGAGTGCCATCACGCAGAACATGCAGGACAACCAAATGATCAGGCCCAGTCAACACGGGTTTATGAAAGTCAGGTCCTGCTTGGCCAGCCTGATCTTCTGCAACATGGTCACCCATTTAGTGGATGAAGGAAAGGCTGTGGACATCATCTCTCTGGACTTTAGTAAGGTCTTTCGACACCGTTTCCCACAGCATTCTCCTGGAGAAACTGGCCACTCATGGCTTGGATGGATGGACTCTCATACTCTTCACTGGGTGAAGAACCATCTGGATGGCCGTGCCCAAAGAATGGTGGTGGATGGAGTTGACTCCAGTTGGTGGTTGGTCATGAGTAACGTTCTCCAGGGCTCAGTGTTGGGACCAGTCATGTTTAACATGATCAACGATCTGGACCAGGGGACTGAGTGCACCCTGAGTGAGTTTGCAGATGACACCAAGTTGGGTG
>NW_010304648.1:719-935 GCF_000700745.2 Antrostomus carolinensis | reverse complement strand
AGGAATCAAATGATGGAGGGGGCACTTCCTGACAATTTCTCCTTCTCTGCCAGGCCCTAGGGTTAGGGTTAGGGTTAGGGTTAGGGTTAGGGTTCTCCTTCTCTGTTGTCCTTGACCCGTCTGGCAAGGTTTAATTCTAAGGAGGCCTTAGCTTTCCTAGTTGCCTCCCTACATCCTCTGACAACAGCCTTATATTCTTCCCAAGTGGCCAAGCCC
>NW_010304648.1:0-240 GCF_000700745.2 Antrostomus carolinensis | reverse complement strand
AGGATGACAGACACTACACTGGCAGGCAGGGTTGCCATCCCAAGGGACCTAGACATGCTGGAGACATGGAGGGAATCCCATGATATGCAACAAGGACAAATCCAAAGTCCTGCTCTTGAGGTGGAATAAGCTCCTGCAAAGACAGAGGCCTGTGACTGCCTCGGTACAAGGAGCAGCTCTTCAGGAAAGGTTCTGGTGGTCCTTGGGTAACAGAAGGCAAGACAGGAGGCATTGGGCAAA
>NW_010304647.1:1073-1746 GCF_000700745.2 Antrostomus carolinensis | reverse complement strand
TTTTTTTTTCCAGTTCAGAACATTTAACTTCCAGAATTCAAAACTGCAATTATTTCACACTGAGTGTGGAGAAAGTAACAAGTACTTCTACTGAAGCACTGAATATTTGCAGTAACAGCTCACACTTAGAGCTCTGCTTTTGCTTTTTCTCTTGCATGTGAACATGGGAAGCACTGTCCAGTCCATCCCACATCATCCCTGCAGCACCCAAACAGCGCACAGCACTGAAAATGCTCAGTGTGGAAACACCTTCACAGTAGAGACAAGTGTTTTCTTTCAAACTCTATGATGGCTGGTGGCCAGAGCAGGAGGAGCCCACAATGAGACCAAGCTGCCTCAGGCCAAAACTCTTCCTCTGGGAGCCCCACCATGAGAGGCAGCTGCTGCCAGTATCATCCCTGCAGCACCCAAACAGCGCACAGCACTGAAAATGCTCAGTGTGGAAACACCTTCACAGTAGAGACAAGTGTTTTCTTTCAAACTCTATGATGGCTGGTGGCCAGAGCAGGAGGAGCCCACAATGAGACCAAGCTGCCTCAGGCCAAAACTCTTCCTCTGGGAGCCCCACCATGAGAGGCAGCTGCTGCCAGTTTAGTCCATCTTGTCCAAAAGCAGGGAGCTCTGTGAGCTCTAGAGCAGAACTTGCTGTTACCTTGGAAACGAAATTTCCTGC
>NW_010304647.1:0-779 GCF_000700745.2 Antrostomus carolinensis | reverse complement strand
AGACTTCTACTTCTGCACGTGTCCGGGTTACCGTCTGAACTGGGATGGAGTGGATGGAAACACGACTGTCCGGTTCCTGTGGTTCCAGGGTGAGGGTGAGATGTTCCAGGCTGATTCTCTGCAGCGGGATGAGAACGCAGAGGGCGATTTGCCCACTGAGATGGGTCCCTACCCAGCCTGGCAGACCCCCCTCCCCTTCCCCAGGTGTGTCTGTGGGTCGGTCTGCTCACACTGCCAGCGCTACCTGGGTACCTGCCGGGGGACCGAGCCTCACAGGGACTCTGCAACCGGAGCTGGAAGGTACCTGCCTGCTCCACCTGGCTCCTTGTTTGGCCAGAGGCAGGGTTTGTACCCCACTAAGTAAAGCAATAGGCAAATGCCACATTTTCCTGCATTTTGTGATGTTCCTGGATACTCTGTCAAGTCCTTTGTACATCAAGCCTGGTCAGCACTGACCACAGACAGCAGTCCCACATATCTGAAACGGGTGATGCTTGGTCCTCTCCACAGGCTGAGTGTTTGCTTGCTTGGTTTTTTCACTCTTCCTGGCAGAAGGCTGTTCTGCCAGCTTATACCACTGAGGAACCCTTTTCTAATTATCAAACTAAATTTACAGCTAGTTTATATTGTTTATTCTTTAGCTTATAAGGCTTTTCTTTCTCTCTAGAATATACCTCATGCCTGTACTTATAGGCAGGGATCCCATCCTTTCAGGCTTCATTCATTTCCATTGAATACACAGTTATACTTAGTGAAAAGGGGAAAAAAAATCTCTTTAC
>NW_010304646.1:0-11752 GCF_000700745.2 Antrostomus carolinensis | reverse complement strand
GGAGGGAGGGAGGGGGGAAGATCTGGGAGAAGCTGAATCTGTCACTCAGGCACATGCAGGGAGGCAGCGGCTCCTCTTAACATATCAGGGTCTCGCCCTGAAGCAGCCCATAGCCTCAGTACCCAGAAAAGCTGTGTGGGCAGAGGTAGGTCCCAAACACCCCAGAGGAGCTGTGCTTCTCATCTGTACCTCGCTTGTGTCTCATCAGTGAAGGCACTAAATTCCTCCAGGAGTGCTAGACAACAATGTCAAAGGAGAAGGGGGAATGCTTCAAGGTTAGGCATGTAAAAGTCTTAATTATGCAGTTACTAAGGGTTATTTAATTGACAAACTCTAGAAGGGAAGCAAAGGGCAAGAAAAGTCTGATGATGCAGCAAAGACCTGAACAATGACCGTATTTCAGGTCTCCTGTGCTGACTGCCTTCAGACAGCAGAGAGCCTCAGGCTGTATTAACCAGCTTCGACATTTTATCAACATTCACCTCAGGCGCTGACGCTTTCGGAGGGTCGTTTGCTTCACTGTCACTCGAGGTGCTCTCCGTCTCTGAGTCTGAAGAGCTGTCTGAGTCACTGGTGCTCCCTGATTCCGTGCTCCCTGACTCGGTGCTCCCTGACTTGGTGCTCCCTGAGTCGGTGCTGCTGGAATGTGCTGATGCCACGCTCTTGGGCTGGGACTGTAGGGCACTGCAAGGCCACCACAAGATAAAATTAGAAAGCAGCATGAGTGAAGGTTACTTACTTATTATATTTGACATGGCAGGATTCAAAAATAAAACTGAAACCCCATGTTTTAGCACTGAGAGGAGAGAGGAGAAGGCCAAAGGAATATATTGCGGTACTCAAAAGATAAAGCCCCGGAATAAAAAACCCTTGGAAATAATAAAACCTTCAACTCCAACCCAGTCAAATATGTAAGGAGGACTTCATTGCTAAAATATGAAGCTGCATTTAGCCAAACAAAGCTTAAAAAACAACTAAAAAATAAAATAGTTTTGTTTTTCCCTCCCTCTTTGGTTTAGCTAGAGTTTGGGAACAAACCCGTACCTTGGAGGAGCAAGTGAAGAAGGTGGCTTTTCAACAACCTGTTTTGTTCACAAAAACAAAGAGGAGAGGGGGGAGGAAAGGTTAGCTTAAGGAACTCAGAACAACGCATCAAGTCATGATGATTTAAAGGGGTGTCTGTGTGCCTAGTATATAAAACAGCTAAAACTGACTTGGTCGTCACCACTCTCTTCACTATCACTGAGCTGCAGGTCGTCCTGGAGCATTCTGAAAGACAACCAGAAGATAAATATCAGCCAAGGCAGACACATTTTTAAGCAGCAGACACCAAAAAAGACTTGGTTTGTGCTTGCCAAAAACCAACCTCCCACAACCTTTTTGAACATCCAGCATGCTCAATCTGCTAAACCCTGTCATTACCTGAACATTTCAAAGAACAGTAACACCCAACCTGGGCGTTTTACTGTGCTATCCAACTGATCTCAGGAGCTTCTGAGATGGAGACCACTCGCAGTGGCTGCCGTCTACAGACTGCGAAGACAGACAGGTGAGGGGAACGTTCCCTAGCAAAGGTTACCTAGCGCACTAACACAACAAGGCAGGGTGGAAGAAGCCTGAACCTTCTAGAACAGAGACCAACATTCTATTACCATGTGCCTGGTCTCCAAGGGACACAAAGCATTGTCTTTGCACCAGAAGCTGTGCATGTTCATCCTCTGCCCTCAAGGGCTGTGAATATTTCTTCTCTACCAGGGATGAGCTTTTTGTCGCTGACGTCTCCTATCCCACAGACATAAGTAAATGCCGAGGGCAAGTCTATCTCCTGTTTCTTCTCTACACAATGAGCTTCATGCTCCTGTACATCTCAGGGGTAACTGTAACATGGAGCAGTTCAGATACTCAAAGCAGTTTACAAGTGGGGAGGCACAAACCCCGTTTTACGATTGCTAGAGCAGAGAGCAGGCTGCCTGCAAACGTCAGCAAAAGCATTAATTTAGTCCACAGGTGATAACTACTGCTTCCAATTTCAATGCATTACTGAGGTCCTCAAAAGGCTGCAGGGGAAGGATTTGTGGGGAGGGATCCAAAGTTCTCCCCCTCTTTGGCAATCCCAAAAGGAGTCAGAGAACAGAGAGACAAAAGTCTTGCTATTTATTCAAAAGTATAGTGATTCAAATTTTGAAACTAGCTGGAGACCAACTCCTCAACCCAGAGAATTACACAGATGTCATTCCACAAATGGGATAAAAAGCTTGGGAACTGAGACAGGGATTTTAATCAATCAGGTCAAAACTCAGGTTTATTTCAACCTCATTTCAAGCTAAGGGCTCTCTGTGAGAAATTTTTCTCATGCCTAAATAAGAAAAATCAGCGTCCAACCCCTCATGACAACACATTTTATAGCAAGAAAACAAATATGAGAGATGCCCAGTGAACCATATCACCTTGGAAAAGGTGGGGAGAGAGTTAGTGCTCCTGATGCTTGTTAGGAAAAGGAAGCTTCGCGCTCTTTCAAGCCTTCATGTCAAATTATGAACAAGGCGAAAAAGATTTATGGCTCTGTGGGTCACCTCTAACGACCCTGAGCAGTTTGCTTTTATGATTCTGTGACAACAGAGGAGTTAAAAACCTTGAATAAAAATGTGATTCCCTTATTTAAAAACTATGTGCACTAACTGGACAAATTATTTTACACTCATACCGATGCTGCATTGAAAAATGACCACCTGGATTGCTGAAGCCTGGCCACAGTTTCACAACAAACAATTCCACAAACCCAAAGTGATGAATCTGCTCTTGTCCACAGAGCAGGACAGCGTGAAGAGACCTCAAAGGTCTCCTGTATCTACCAGTACAAAGCCAACCCCTTCCACAGAGGTGACGCCTCCTTGCAAAGGTACTGACCCCACAGTCCCCGAGGACCTGTCGCTGATGCAAAGAAGCTCTCAGTGCCACAGTGACTCTGTCTGATTACACTTGGGAAGACCTTTGTGCTTTCTTTGTTCAGGCATTTTGACTTTGCCATTCCCCTGTGACTATCCTCCATCTCCCAGCCCCCACTGTCTCATTTCCTCACGCACCTTCTCAGTGGAAACCACCTCTAAAAGAAGAGGGAAGAGTAAACGCTGAAGGGAAGCGCTATGAGACATCACTTTGGTAAACAAGAGCCCTGAATTTCCTAGAGAAGGGGAACGGCACGCGGTCTGCAGTGATCCTGCTTGCACTAACTTCACACGCGGGTTAGAGCCGAAGCTCACTGCCACTCCGCTCAGACACGAGAAGGAAAAAAGAACAGCAGCAACACAGCCACTTTCCACACTTCTGGGCAGTTTGGCCAAATCCCTACTGGCATCTCAATGAATTGTTAATATTTTTTTTCCCCCCATCCCCTTAGGGGAAGTAATCCTTCAAAAGTGATAATGAACAAACTTCCAGGGATGCTAAAAAGTCCTGATAGTGAAGTTTTCAATTTTTTTTGTTTGTTTTGCTTTAAGAACCGATGCATTTCCTTTTGAGGTAAGAGGATAATGCAAGGAAACACTACCTAGATCTTCTTTTAAATCCAATTTAACTGTTTATAATAAAAAGGACTGCCTTTTTCACCTGAGCTGCTGGTAAATCAAATGCATCAGCATCAAAGAACATTGCGATTACTTAAGTTCAATAAAGGATCAAGGAAGAAAATTAGAACTTCAAATGAGTCATACTTCTGCAAAGCCAGTTTCCCCAAAACAAGGTTTCAACAAATTGTTTAATAGCCTAGTTAAAGAAATCTCCTTTAATAATTTTAATGTTTTAATTAGCTCAGGAGTTAATAGATGCCAAGTTTTCATCTGCAGGACCTGTTCATTCGTAGTGTATATACACACACCATCAATCTCCTTGGAAGGCTATTTAAAAAGAGCTCTTTCAACAAGAAAAGCAGCACTAAAATTAATATTGCTTGCCAAACAACCCCACTGAAAGCAGAGGCTGGTCCCTCTCTGCCAGCCGGGTTAAAGAGGCATCACCAAGCTTTTCAAGCTCCCCTTTGAAAAGAAGGGCTACGTCCATTCCAGCGCAGCCAGGTGCTAACTTCAGGGCTATATTCAAGAATGAAAGCCATCTGGGAAACCCTTGCACGCTCGGTAAAGCTGAATGCTTAATTTGGGCACACAGAAGCACTGGGATTTCAATCTCTAATTAACCAGCACAAACGCCGTTTGTTTTCAGGCAGCTTCGCTTTGTAAGGCGAGTTACTCTGGGCAGCTGAATTTTCAGACAGTCACGTGCGCTTTGAACAGCAAAGAGAGGGAGCCCTGTCGTGCTAATGAAAACAAAAACAACACAACACAAAACAAAAAAGAAGGGATGCAGCAGTTGAAAGGAAAGATGTAGAGGAAGTCCTTGGGCAAATCTTGCTTGACTCCATTTTGGACATCAGCCTAAGTCATCCTGTTCCTCCTGCTTCAATCGCCATCGCCGATGGTGGGGACACATTCCCCTGGTAGAAGAGCACTGGTTCTGAAGAGCCCACAAGGATGCTGAGCAGAAAGGGGATGTTGGATAAGGATAGACCTGCCAAATTTACAATTCTGGACCTTTGGGCTAAGAAAGGAGTATTTGCAGGTTCTTGTCTAAGGTAAAAGTCTCATCTCTGTCACCGGGACAAGTGACTAAAGTGCTAGATTTTTACAAGCAGCTAAGAATAGAGATGATGGTTGTAGAGAGCTGAGGAGGAAGGCAGAGCCTGGAGCCGTTGAAACTAGTATTTTTAATGTCCAGAAATCATTCAGGAGGAGCAAGTTGGAGTGGAAGAAGGAGGAGCAAAAGAAAGAATGGATTAAGGGAGTAGCTGACTGCTCAACAAGACACTACCTCACACTCCCAGCCAGCAAGAGCTCCTCTGCCCAATGCTGGAACAGCATGAAAAGGGTTGTTTTACAGATCTTACAGAGCTTGAGTGCAAAATTCTACAAGCTCAACCACGATGGAAAGATTGTTCCTTCCTCTTACTTTTCACTAGCCCAGTTTTGTGGGGTTTGTTTAAATCAAATTGTTCATGATAAGGAAAAGGAAAACAAGTGGAGTAAGCTTTGTAGTCTGTACTTTGCAGCCTTTGATGGAACATCTCATGGAGTAACATGAGATCTTTATAGATGACACGAACTGATGGGCATCTCCTGGTTCAGCACTTGCCTTGCACACAGACCCCATAGCCTTCCAGACATGGAGGGATTTCCGTTTGTTACTCGGGGCTCAGAACCTATCATCGCTGCCATCTGGCCCAGTTAATCCTGAGAGACTAATGTCAGCCCACACAAAAACTACTTTCAAGCAATTTCTCTAATTAACCTAATTAATAGGTGAGCACTTTCATCTACAAGGATGGTATATACCAAGCTATCTTATCCACCAACTTAAAATTTTCTACTGGAGCCATTAATTTATTAGTTGGCACTCCTTCCTAGCCCTATACAACTTTTGTAGTGGTTATGCATAAACATCTTGCACTGAGACTCAAATTCTAAGAAGCTTTTTTCTGAGAGAAAGATAAAGAACATCCTCTAACACAATAGGGAAAATAAGAAATATACAAAGAAAGTAGGAATATACAAATACTATTAAAAGAATCTATTGAAATTTGGTCTTCACCTCCCTTTGCAACCAGTTAACATTATTAGAATATAAATTCATGTTTTTAGAAAGTCCCCATGAAAGTTTTGTCTGTTTGATTGTTTGGGTTTGGTTTTTTTTTTTTTAATAAAAATAAAATTATGACAACACTTTTTAGAAAACTCTTCCTTGGGCAATTGCAGAAAGTTATACCACAAAATTGCTTTAAAATATCACTCCTAGTTTTTAAAGCTGTAGCTTTACCAGCTTTCACAGGCTTCAAAACAATATGCCAAACAGCTCAGATGCAGTTTGTATCCCCTATAATTTATATCAGTGGAATGAGTATTTTGAATAGCACAAAGTATGATAAAATGTTAAGTAGCCACAGATTAAAAGATAAAAAAAAATTCTAACTGGTACATGAATAGTTTTTAATTAATGGAATTTTCTTCAGTTTTGTTTTGAACACAAGTTATCATGAATATGAAACAGTAAAGTTTCTGTTGATGGAAGTTTGAAATTTTCCAACAAAAACCAGACTGATAAAACCTTCATCTTTGGAATCATCAAGTAAACCTAATTCTAATTAATTCCATGTTCTTTTAAGTAACTTTACAGTAGAGATGGGAACTGAGTGTGATTACTTACGACGTTCTTGGTTGAGAAGTAGGCAACGTTTTTGAAGGTGCGTCATGCTGTTCTGTAAATCAAAAATGAATCGGTTGGTTTTATTTGCCACACATGTAGTGTCTTTTACTCTGTGGTCTCTGAGCACTGGATTAGGAAGCCACTGTCTTCCAGGACATAATTGTTTACCATTGAGATTATTCATAGCTCCAAATGGGGTTTCCTAACAAAATACTGTTTGTTCTCTGCTGAACTGTTGCCTTAATTTCTAGGTAATGAATGTACACAATCTCTTAAGCATTTTCTAAATTCATCACCGTTCAAAGCACAGGAAATAGTGCTCCTTAATCAGTGTAAACATTTGATGTTCTCCTCAATGCATAACACACAAAACTATCTGTCAATACACACATAACAGGGTGTTTTCTTTGGATTTCTACTCACTCTGATTCTGTGCCACAGATCCAACATGCTGGGTTTCCTAGAAAGAAAGGACAGAGCACAAATTGAGAAGAAAATAAATAATCTCTCTCTTAACAGCAGCATATCGATAATTTCTTTTCAATGTGTTACTTAGTGTAATAAATACTTCAACTAACTTGTCAAAGTATGACTCTGAAATGTCCAATAGTCTAAGCTGACCTGACGTAGCTCAGCATGGACAGAAATGCTTTAGGAAAGCCAGAAATTTTTGGTGCTACTGGCACCAAAAATGTGTTCCAAGCACATCAGTGGTATGTGCATTTTTGAAGAAATATTTAAGAAATTTTTGTTAAGAGCTATATTTCTGCAGCAAATATTTTTGTGGACAATAAAGATAAAGTTGTTTTAGTGCTGCAACAGAGATGAGAAGCTTACAATGTTTCTGAAAAGCAGTCACATTTGAAGCCTACAATTGTAATAAATGTGTAAGTCACTGAAACACCATTCATTCATCCCCTCCTCTGGCTCAAATATCTTACAAATCTAAAAATACAAAGCTTGCTTAAAAAATAAAAAGAGATTACACAGAATTACACTGCCATACAACTCATTCAAAAGCAATTACTCAGAAGTACCATCTGATCTAATTCTTAGTAAAAAGATGCATTGCAAGCAGCCACTGTACAACTCAAGATCCACTGTGATTTAATTTATCTGATTTCTTCTACAGATAATCTCTTCTAACAGCCTTCATATAAAAGGGGAGCAAAATCAGATGAAAACACATGCAAGAGCCAGAAAGCTCTCTTCTAATTTATCAAAAGCCCTGGCCAAAAAAAAAAAAAAGAAGTGTTTTACCTTTGTTGGGAATGGAAATTTGGAAGGCTCTGCTGTACTAGGCGTATGAATAGCTGTCAGGGGAGGTGGCCATGAGTGGGTCATTTCCTGGAAAGAGATGGAGAGAAGCAGCTTACAGTATTTTTGCTGATACATGCAGGTGAATTTTACACTTAAGAGATTTATATGGATCCCACAAAAAGAGTTCTTGTTGACCCAGGAGATGGCATTGCAGTGAGAAGCCCTTCTTTGAGCGCACCAGCCAGACCACAGTGAGGACTTGCTCCCCTTCTGCACTTGCACTGCCCAGGTAACAGCAACCTCAGGGAAGCTCGTGCAGAGTTAAGTACTTGTTAACTTAAGTTCTTGTGCTTGCAGGATTAGGTCTCAGCCTTACAGCTATCACAGTTAATAAAGGGGAAAGTAAATAAAACCGCTGTATGAGTAGTTCCGGGGTTTTTTCAAAGCCCAGGACTTTCCTATTATAGAAGTTCTTATATCCCTTCACAGCAACAACACTCCAAAAGGCTTCTCATAACTCGAGGTCGGCCAGAGCGCTCTGAGTGCCAGCTGCTCCGTGTGCTATTCCTCCTGAAACACCGGCTTGTGCTTTGACCAAGACATCTTTGACACAGAGCTCTGGGATGTAGTTTCAAACCGAAGAAAGAGATCACCCAGTGTGCTGTATCCTTAGGAATCCTTCTGCCCTGTTCCCCTGCCCTTACTCTCACCCACCATCACCACCAGGTACCAACTTCTGGGGCTCAGCCATGGTCTGGGTGAAAACAGAGCGCAAACACCACGGCCATGGGACACGGCTTGACAGGTGAGATCAACCTCCCCTCACTGCCTTTCCAGGAACAGTGACCTCAGGATTTCCCCCCTCAGCCCAACCAACATCACCTCTGTACTCAAGGTGTGTCCCCACCATCCCCATCCAGAGTGGTCATCATCACAACTGTTTCCCCTTGTGTCAACAACTGTCACACGTACTCAGACCCAGCTACTGGGAGCCCGTGCACTGCTCACAGCCAGCTCTGACACAAGGGTACGGGGACAGTTTGGCATCAGAGCTGACGTAGCTTTGCACAAATGGACTAGGATGACAGTGGAGAAGCAGCTCAGCAGCAGTGCCAGGCACAGGCAGGTGGGAAGGATGATGGTACATGCTCCCATTCAGGGCCACGCTGCTGGGGCTGGCACTATGGACAGCAGGAAGCACCTCCAGGCACCAGCACAGGTTGTGGGTTGACCTGCTGGAAAGCAGCCCTGCAGAGAAGGACCTGGGAGGGCTGGTGGATGACCAGTTGATCACAAGCTAGCAGTGTGCCCTCATGGCCAAGAAGGCAAATGGCATCCTGGCGTGCATTAAGAGTGTGACCAGCAGGTTGAGGGAGATTCTCCTCCTCCTCTACTCTGCCCTGGTGAGGCCACATCTGGAGTATTGTGTCCAGTTCTGGGGCCCCCAGTTCAAGAGAGACAGGGAACTTCTGGAGAGTCCAGCGGAGGGGCACAAAGATGATTAAGGGGCTGGAGCATCTTTCTTATGAGGAAAGACTGAGAGAGCTGGGTCTGTTTAGCCTGGAGAAGAGCAGACTGAGAGGGGTCCTTATTAATGTTTATCAATATCTAAAGAGCGGGCATCAAGAGGATAGAGCCAGAGTCTTTTCAGTGGTGCCCAGCAACAGGGCAATGGGCACAAACTGGAACACAGGAGGTTCTGCTTAAACATGAGGAGAAACCTTTACTGTGAAGGTGCCAGAGCACTGGGGCAGGCTGCCCAGAGAGACTGTGAAGTCTCCTTCTCTGGAGAGATTCCAAACCTGCCTGGATGCCTTCCTGTGCAGCCTGCTCTGGGTGAACCTGCTTTGGCAGGGGGATTGGACTGGATGATCTCCAGAGGTCCCTTCCAACCCCCATCATTCTGTGATTCTGTGAATTGTGCTCAGTAATGGTCACCCCCTGACTGGACAAAGGAGCAGCTCTGACTGTTTCAGATGACTTGTCAGTCTCGCTCTCCGACTGCACCAGACTATTACACTTACACACTGCTAGAAAGACTGGTCTCACAACTCCAGCTGTATCCAAAGCTCACTTTTATCTTTACTTCTACACAGCATACCCCAAAACACACTTTCAGTGATTGCAACATCTGGTGACAGAACAGCACAGTGATATTTTTTCCCCCCATGCACTACTTTACTGCATGCAAAATATAAGCAAACACAGACATCTATTATTTAAGAGCACCTACCTTCAAAATTTCTTCAATGGAGTGGACATCACTGGGGAAGGTTTGCTACAACAAAAAAGAGGGAAGCAGCATGAGTTTGTTTTCTTTTTAACAACTGACATGAGACAAACAAATGTGTTCATCAAATGCTTGCTTACCAATGGTTCTACAAACTTCATGGAGGTCCATTAATAATAAGACACTAATAAGAATTAAAAGCCCCATCAGAAGGGCAGTTAATAATGCACTTCTACAAAAGCCTGTCGTTCTCAAGTCTTTAGTAGAAGATATATTCTAAAAAAGATGAGAAAGAAGGAAACTGTCTCCCAACAGCATCTCTTGAGAAAATCACAAAGAGAGATAGAGCTCCTGTTTCAGAACAATGGTGCTCGTTCAGCTGACAGGATTCCTCTTGTTTCATGACTCGCGTTCTTGTACGTACTCAGCAGAAAAAGAAGTCGGTATAAAGCCCTGAGCCTGGAGAAGGCAAAGTAGAGCTGGTTTTAACTGGAGGAATCAGGCGTTAGGTCCTTGAATGCCAGCTCTGGGACTCAACTGCCATTAAAAAGTAGAAATGCAATACAGTTGTAATTTGTGCAGGTCAGACTAAAACCCTGAATATACCACCAGGTAGGAGCAACGTGGTCATTTCTGGAAAAGCCTGGAGATGACCTGGGTCTGGATCAAGGGACTCCCCTTGTACCTCCCTCATCCATTTTCAAGGCCAGGTTGGATGAGGCTTTGAGCAACCTGGTCTAGTGGAAGGTGTCCCTGCTGATGGCAGGGGGCAAGGAACTGGATGAGCTTTAAGCTCCCTTCTAACCCAAACCATTCTGTGATTTTGCTGGAGGCCAGGCAGTGACCACCACATGCCCACCTGCCAGGCTCCTCACTGCAACGCAAGCATGGTGAGGACCTCTGAAGGGAGGTCACCTCCCCAGTGGTGCCCTGGCACTCCAGCAACACCAGCTGAAGGGGACCAGGAAACAGCTGTGGCAGTGCCTTCAGCTGCCTTCACCAGGCTCACGAGCCCAGGCACCATGAAGCTCAGGGGAAGAGCGCAAAGTAAAAGCAATGCTAATATTTGCCAGTTATACAACAAACAGCAGCTTGTGCAAACACATAAATCTGCTTCCAACCTATCAGCAAAACCACTTAGCAGCTCCTGGCAGGACATCCCATCCCTGCACACATGTCACGCCACGCGTTGGCAGCGTGGGTACTGCTGAGCAAAGGCAGGGCCTGGGACAAGCACAGCAAGTGCCGGGCACGTGGGGACAAAGGGAACTGCGCAGCCAGGGCGAGTGGTGATGCCCCTGACTGAGCCCACTCAACCCACACCCAGGTTGTGCGAGGTGGGAGAGGATGCAGCAGCAGTGTCCTCCTTCCAGCATCACCAGCATCACTACGTGCTGGGGATGCTCTGCAGCAGGACCCACGCTGCTTCCACACACTGACCTGCCCACGGGGAACACCGCTCTGCTTCAACAGATCAGCAGCTTCTACTAGCAAGGCATGTGCTTTGAAAGTACCTGTCATTTGCACATCCTTTCCTAACTGATATCATTAAAGGAAACTGAAATTAAAAACAATCAAAGAGCTGAGTAGTTATAACGAGCAAATTGCATCCAAGACCAGGTTCTTGAGATTCAATGGAAACGTCCAGCGACTGGTGGCCTTGCTGAAAGGGAAGGGCCAGGAAGATGTTCCTCGTGTAAAAGCAAGAAGGCAGTGAGCTACAGTGCCTGTTCAGAAGGATCTTCCCCAGAAAAAGGTAAACAGCAAAGCAAGTAAACACTTTATTAAAGTTCAAAAGTGTTGTTGTTAGCACTGTCACAGAAAGGTCACTCATCTGTTTCCCATATGCTGCACTATTGACACTGGAGGGAGGAGAGAAGATGAGGAATCGCTTTTCCCCACAAACTCATTTGTCTGTGTCTACATCAAGCCCTCGTCGAGGCAGCGCTCGTTCGACAAAGATTTGACTTTTCTTCAGAAAATCACGCACAGAGAGCTGCTTCTGACCTCACT
>NW_010304645.1:0-23711 GCF_000700745.2 Antrostomus carolinensis | reverse complement strand
TGGTAGTAATATTCTCACTGGCATCCAGCAGCGCCATATTCTTTTTTAAGAGTGTTGGTTTTTTTGTTTTTTTTTTAAGTGACTGTCTCCTTTTGCAATATATTTGTGTTCTGACTTCTTTGGAGTTTAGAATAAGAAGCTGATGCTTTCGAATACACTGAGCTGTCATTACCAGCACTCACAACATTCTGTTAGGAGGCTGACATATAATAATACCTCAGTTCACAGACAAGGTGTTGCACTGTACTATCACTACTGCAGTTTTCATTTCCTCCAGTCAACAGTAGTGCCTAAAGGTGCAGATAGAACCCCCCCCCTCCCCCCAAAACCCAAAAACAAATAATAAAAAAAAGAGGTATAATTCCACTTACAAACCATGGTAGACAGGAGATAGTCACTGATTATGGAGCTCTATCATACTATGGCATTATGCTTTAATTCTGTACAATAATTAAATCTTTTATTGATTGCAGGCTGTTAAAAATCACTATAACCAGAAGACTGATCACTGCTCGATAACAGAAAAGCTGTTCCTTGAAGGATAAAAATCAGAAGTTATTTCTGAATCTAAAGTGTAGTAGAAGAGCAATTCTCAACTGCCGGCTAGCAGTGATTAAAAAGATACTTGGCTCAGAGGGCAAGCTGGCCTGTATGAAACATGATGTGTTAAAGCTCTCCTACAGACCAGGTACACCGTACCACCTCAGTGCTAAATAATGATGAGGAGTATCTTGATTATTTCAAACTGATACAATGACAGAAAAAGTTAGTGTGTTGGTTTTGGTCCCATTCTGTTCTCAGCTAGATATGCATACATTCCAGGGCTTTAAAGGTTTTCATTACATGATTCTGAGGACTAGACATAATGTTGATTATTTTTCCTCTCCAAATGAAAAGTAATATTATACTCTAGAAGAGGGCTGAAAATTATCAAAACAATGAAAAATTGTGCTTTTTCTATTGAATAGGTATGGTGAATGAGACATGACTCAAAAATGTGAATGACAATTCATTAAGCCTAAGGAAGAAAACATCTAGTAAAACAAGTAGAAAAAAAAATATGCTGACAGGATTCTGCACTTTTGGAGCTCCTGACTGTGCAGCAGACTTTTCTCTGATCAAGAGGTTTCTGTGAATTAACAGAATGAATAGCTATGAAATGGTAGTTTAATTCTAATTTTCTTTTATTTCATTGTAAGTTAGGGCTAGCCATTTGCCTGAGATCACAGCTCGGCATGCAGTGGGGGATTGTCCTCTTGAGCTCTTTTCTGGAAGACCACAGATGTATAGAGCTCCAACAGGAATAAAATCTTCAGGTCTTTGGGATGTTTGGCTCTGGATTTTGTTTCCTACCTGTTGCTGTTAGAAATACTACTCCTACAGCTCTTGTACTACTATCTTTAGTATTATCCTGAAAGTACTCCAGGTGATTTTGTGAAAAAGGACTCTAATTTTAGTTTGCTTTCTTACATTTTAAGCTTTTAAAAAAGCAACAACTGGCAAAGAAACCTTCTACTCATTTAACTAAAATACAAGATTTCAGTTGCCAAATATGTTTTTTAAAATAAGCAGAAAGAGACTTATTATTTGTTCAATAGCACTTTGTTATTTCATGGAAGATAAAGCTTTGAAAGCTCTCTTATTTCGGAGGTTTACAGAAAAGAGTATGGCACAGGGAAAAGAAAATTAAACCTGTGCCATCCCACTGGCATTGTTTCTATGGTAGGAGTCATGGTCATGAACCTGTTGAGACTTTGAATTATTTTCCAGAAGTGCTAGAATGTGTGCCAATTAGAACAAATTTTCCTATGCTTTTTTTTTTTTTCTGAAGAACACTAATTGTTTCCATACATGAGCTATAAAGAAAAAGGATAACATTCAGTCACTGCTGCTCTGGGACTAAAGATATAGAAATCCTCTCTTATATTTGATTATTTCTGAGTGATACACTTTCCCTGTTACTTACAGATTGATTGTGTTAACAGCTGCTTTTTTAGCACGTGTTAATCATTGTCCATTTAAACTAATTTTTGTTACTGATGGGATAAAGATATAAAATAATATTTAATTCATTCTGGATAGCACTAAAACCCTTTCCATGGGTAATTTTTGTTAACAGAACTCATAAAAATATTTTTTTTTTTCAAAATAACATACTACCTGTCTTAAGCCTATCCTCCTTTTACTCTATGTCAACAAATACAGTGAGCCAAAGTAGCATATTCCAGCTGTTTTGTACTATGCTGGTAATGTGTAGCAGCTATACTTTTTGTTTACATAGGTGTTTAACCGATGGGAAAGCTTCTTTGTGTCATGGCATGAATGTGAAGCAGCCAGACTGTATCTGGACTAAATATGCCTTCCAAAGTGTATAGTATTTCTGGTAAGTGCTTTCAATGTATCCTCATCAAACTTATTTGGTAAGCTGAATGTTTTCATTTGACTAGGAAAAAAAGCACTATCTCTCTGTCATGTAGGACTTTAGTGGCAAATAATACAGGGAGTAAACTAATCTCCTTCATGTTTTAGGGTAGACAGTGAGTAGAGTGGAAACTTTCTAGAATTCAAATCAAAAGGAGACAACAAATGGTGTTTGTTTTTAGCCATACCACTCTCTCCACCTTAGAACACAGCTAAGATCCAGGGCAGGGACTACTTCATAGGAGCTCTCTTTGAAGGTACTATCAGAGTGCAATTGCATGTGGGCTTCATGTTTAGGATGTAGGCTCATGAAGGAAGGTGAAGAAAGAAAAAAATTAATATTAAGCAGTTTTTGTGCTAGGTTGGACTGGCTGTGCCACGCATGCCATGAGCAGAGGGGTCTGCTGTAGCAGATGCTACTGCTAAATTCAATAGGGCATTCTTCTTTGGAAACTCACTTGCCCTGCTCACTAGGTTCACTTCTGGGCCCATCCAGAACATAACCTTAAAATGGCAGGACATGCTTCCCCCTCTCGGCCTTCTCATGCAGGCTCATGGGCCGAATTGGAAGTTTCTTTCTTTGCCCCTCTTACCAGGAGACTGCTGACAGCACGCTGAGCCCCTCCCAGCTTTCCTGCCTTTGCTCCTGCAGCCGAGCCCATCTGCCTTCACATTTCTCTTTCCATGAGCATGCACGCGGGTGTGCGTGCAAGTGCCTGCGCACGCCTTCCTGCCTGCACCCAACTCTCCTGTCAGAGGACACCGTACTTGAACTGAACAAAATCCTCACAAGCTGTGCCACGAGTTGAATCGCTTACCTCTGCCTCTGGAGGAGTTTATCTCCCTTGACAAGGTTTTGTCTGGTTTTAGTGGCACGCTTGGTGACAGGCCATGCATGCAGCAGCAAGTGACCCCAGCTCCTTGCATCTGCACGGGCAGTAGTCAGAGATGTCACACAGTCAGAACAAGTTAATTCATCGCATAGAGAGAGAGGTGTGGGCTGTAATAATATCGGGCCTCTGGAGAGGGTGCTGTCAGACAGCGTGTACTGGCGGCTGCCCCAGCTGCTACCTGCTGCCTGCCAGGATGCAAGCTGACAGGCGGCAGGTTTATTCACATGGAATCGTTTGGGGAGCGCACTTGTTAATTTTCTGTCTGTGCATTGAAGCTGGTAATACTGTTTGCTGTGGTGTTTGAGAAGCCACCTCACGCCTCTCACCTTGGAAGATCGTTTGAGGCAGCATGGTGTGTTTGGGAAATGGCGGCAGGTCGGGGCATCCTTCTACTGCAGCCCCTGAGCTGGTCCTCCTCCGAGTTTTCTTACCGTGCTCTTCTGTCACTCACACAGATAACTCTGCTCCTGTACTTTTCTCTCCCCTTTTGACAGGAGGTTGGTGGTTTTGACAGCTAGCTGTCTTTAAAAGTTGTAGAGTTATTGTCTCAATTCACATGTGTTTGCGTGTATGTGTTTATACCGCATATGTACATAATATATACAGATGTACTTACCCACAGTTTCTTGAAGGATTTATCAGCTCTGGATGAGGCAGACTAGGGTAGAATCTCTGCCTGTAAAAGGTATGTAATGCCATAATAATAATAACAACAACAACAACAATAATAATAATATGAGGCAAGCAAAATTTCTCTTCACTGACAGACATGAGAAGCTCCAGAGCTGTCTGGTCAAGGACTCCATGGCTATAATAGTCCAGGCATGATGAAACAAAACAGCAAGACTAGGTAATGCTTGGTTTGGAGACCACAATTAACATGTGAGAATGGTGGGATAAAACATAAAGGAAGAAGAAAAATCCCCATGTTTTTACTTCCTCCTACTCTTTGACCAAAATACACTTAATCAAGAAATACAGCAAGAAAACTAGGACTGCTGCCAAGAAAGTAGTAAGACTGTTACCAACCTAACAGGATTCTGCCTGGTGAGGGTGGGAAGTCAGCTGGAGATACTGTATGCATAGACGCAGGTAGAGCTCTGGTTGTTAGTTCAGACGTGAATTAGGCAAAACTGATCCTTGCCTGCAGCTGTACTGGCTTCTCCTGTTCTGCAATGCCTTGCATAAACTAAACCAGAAAAGTGTTCTAATGTGATAAATAATGTCTTGTCCATATAGCCAAATAGAACCTCTTCTGTCATAAGCTTTTCTGCAGCTGATTGACTTGATTTAGGGAAAAAAGTAACTTTCATTTCACTCTTAATTTTTGGCCTGGGTGGGGCTGTGGGAAGGAAAACATGTGAACAAAATCCTTAGGGAAAAACTGCCTTAAGTCCATAGGTCTTTCTTGTAGCACAACCTGAGTGGTAAAAGCAGAGAGAGGACAAAGAAATTCCTTTTAATGTCTTGACTACAGTGACTGAATTTGGGCGAATTGGATTTGAGATCCACACATCTGAGGCTGATTCTAGAACTGTGTATTTAGAAATAGAGACAAAACCCAGTGTTTTAGGAAATGCAGATTGAGCCTTGACTCATTACAACTGAATTTTACCAAGGTGTAAGAACAAAGGGAAGGAAATGCCTTCTCATACCATATTAATTAAAACTGCAAATGCTTTGCTATAAAGATGAAGTTGAAACCAAAGTTAGTAGGGGTCACAAAAAGGTTAGGACATTGATGGTTAACGAGAATATCCAGAACTGCAAAAGCTAATGATAATGCATACTTCAGAAGAATTATTAACCTGAGAAATTCCCAGTTCCGATCTCAGATAACTAAAGAATAGGACATATATTACATCAAGATAACACATTATTTGAACCACGTGTTCTGATGCAGCTGGACAACACAGGCCCCAGATGCATCAGGGCTCTCCCTTCATATAGGTGTGTTGCGATTGGGCCATGAGGTCTTGTTTACTTCCTGAAAACAAAGTGTTAAATTCTTGTCTTTCAGTTCGATGCCAGGCGCTTGCCACTGACCTGGTTTCCAGGACTTTTGATTCCTACTTTTGAACTGACATTTTAAGGAAACTGTACAGAATGAGTCCAAGGCCTTTCCTTTTCAGAGTGAACTTGGACTTAATGGCTCTATATGTATTTACATGTACATAGGAAGGTTTTTCCATATAGGTCTCCATCTTACACTTAACACCGAATTTCAGTTGTCACGTAATTAGTTGAGCACAGACCCTTGTGCATTTCCTAAACAGGGCAGCTGTCCAATATAGACAAATATCGCTGAGGGTTAAAGCACTAACCTCATTTTTGCTGATAGCTATAGCCAGAACATGATCACAAATTTTTAGAGATGGAAAGCATGGGAAGAGGAAAATAGTTCTTTCTGTCAGGAGGGAGTCAGAAGGGAGTCTCAGACAGACACTTGCCGCAGGAATGGCTAGTGAAAGAGCAACTTTACAAATAGTATCATTTTAAATATGACTCTCTGCTACTAAAAATATTTGTTGACTCTTAGGTAAAATTAGAATTTTATGATTCCTTACCATTGTCATATGACAAAAAGCATATGCATTAACCCATGAAATGTCAATCTCCTAGCATGACAGCTGGAATATAGTCCAGCTGTGATTATATATTAGATGTTTACAGTGACAAGCAGTTTTATTAAAGGAGTTCAACTTCCCCTTATGTAGGACTATTTGAAATTTCAGAATAATCTTATGGTAGAACACACATAAGTGTTCTTAACCGCTTTATCTATATTTAGGAAACATAATATTGAAATAGATAACATATTTATACTATTCTAAGCTTGCACTTTGGCAATGCCCTTTTACAAAGGGTTTTGAAATCCTTTGAAGTACCCCAGCTTGTGTGCAGTGGTTTATGTAGTGAGACATAACCTAAAATTGTCCTACCTGTGGCACACATGTAAGATGTACTGGACCGGAGGGGCATTTAAGTTGATGCTTAAATGATGCACGCTCTAGGATCCTTTGATAAGTGGTTAGTCTATGAATTTGACTGTGTCTTGAGTGAAGTCTATAAAGTAAAAATGAGCTCATTGTGTGCTGCTTTTCTCCTTAGTAAAGTGTGATGGGAAGAATAGGAATATAATGAAGTACTGATTTGCTCTGGTAGTGCTTTCTTTTTTGGGGTAAATTAATACAATCGTATTAAGTCAGTTTCTCTTGGATTTCAAATCCTTTCAACAAGGGCTGTTGCAGAGATTACTTGAATTTATGGTAGGGGCTTCAGTCTTACATTTTTTTGATGACTGACTGTAAAGTGCTTTCCCTCGGTTTTGCACCTGGATCTGCACTGTCTGTATCTTTTTTCCTAAAATGTAGCTCAGGTTTGTTTAGTGTAAAGTCAGTGCATTTATTTTTCATTTCCCCCACTGTTTGAGGGTGTATTCATCTGCATCAGGGATGTGCTAATCAGTTGTGGGCAGATGACAGGTCTACCTCAGCCCTCTGAGCAGCTGCCTCTGCTGACAAGGATGCTCTGTGTCTCCTCGGGTGAAGGAATAGGAGAGGGTTGGGAGAACCATTGAATATTTCATCCAACATGAAGTGAAGAAGTGATTTTGCAACTTACTTACAGTGATTAAATGAATTTTTTCCCCTTCATATATATTTTATTCGTTGCTTGACTATTTCTTATTTTGGAGAGGAGTGTCAGCATAAGCTGTAGTCTGACTCTCTCCCTCTGGCTCTTGCATACAAGCATGGTTCCCTTCAGACCCCTGCTGAGACAGGCACAGAACCTTTTGTTCAGATCTTTATTTCTGAGAAAAGGGAGGTCGTATAATTTTGACTAATCTGGTGGTATATCCTGGCTACTGGATGTTTAGCCACTGACAAAGGTAGGTGAGAAGTCAGAATAGTGTGTTTTATTTTCTGGGTTGTTTTTTCTCCCTCTTGTAGCCCCTGGGGACATAGGAAGCACTCCTAAGGTGTGGTGCTGATCTGAATAAAAATGCTTTGACACTTGCTCACTACTGTCTTGTCATTGTAGATAAAGTTTCAGCTGATCAAAACACCCCTGCAGGCAAGAACAAGACAGCTTTTTTTCTCCAGCCTGCTGCTGAAAAGACTTTAACAGAGTGGGAGTTGGTAAATTAACACTGGATATTACCATGTTGAGACAGTTTTTTTAGCACTTAGCTAATTTCATAGTCATGTGGTTTGGACTCAGGACAGGAAGATAGTGGTGAAATATTCCACGTGGCTTGTCACTAGGCTACCCTTAACCATGTGCAGGATGAATCTACAGAGATGTAGAAAATACGGTTTAGCAGCGCTGTTCACTGCCAGTGTTCCTGGTGCTGGTTTTATGGATGGAAACGGTCACACGTTACCAGACCCGTTAGCTGTTAGACTGACCCTACAGCAAACAATTAGCTAGTGCAAACTGCCTAATACTCTCCTCTTGATCTCCACCTGGGGAATGGCTAAAGCTGCTCAGCATAAGAAATACAGCTGTGTCTTTCACAAAAATATTTCCACTCTGATTCAGGACCCCTTGAACTTTTTGGTGTCTGCCAGCTGTGCAGGAAGAATGAATGTAACATCAGCTTATGCTGTGTGAAAGGGCAGAGCTCATGGACAGTCATTGGGGTGTTGACTTGGATGACAACCTGTCTTCACACCATGGCTGCAGAAGGAAATGACACCATCCTTATTTAAGGGGAGAACAGAAGATAATTAATAGAAAGTAGGATGGTGTGCTATCTCCTTCCCTGAGATGGGGAAATAAAATACAACAATCTCCTGCTTACCTGGAGTGTGGAGATCATGATGATCTTGTCTGAGATGTGTTGAAGGGTATGGTGCCTTGATGAGGAATAAAGTATAAGAGAGGAGAAACTGAAAGATTTCCTGAGGAGGCAAGGTCATGAAGAGTCCTGAGGAGTAGGGCTGGAACTCTCAAGTGCCAAAGTCTGAGACTCTTCAAAGGAATATATGCTGGAGTGATAGGAATGAGGAAACATAAGAGAAAGAGAAAGTGATGGCTGTCTGGAGAGACTAGTAGGAAAAAGTTGATTAATTCAAGCCAAGATAGTAGTCTCCCCACCCTGCCTTATCATTCTTCATTCCCATCAAAATGTGAGAGAAGAGTTTGACTTGTTCCATAGTATTCAGTAATATGATGATTTACATTGGAGTGTGGCTGCTTTCTGGGTAGCTAAAGACTAGATTTTGGGAAAAACACTGGTGGGAGAAACTTAGGGCAGAGTTGAGTCAGGTGCTTTTGTTGCAATCCAGCATATCTGCAAGCAACATGAAAGTTCTGTTTCCCTCAGTACAGTAGGAGCTGCACAGCAGGAGCCAGCCTCTTTGCTTATGGCTTTGTCACCTTGCTGGCCATTGTTCAGCCCCAAAGCCTGCTCTCACTAAGCTTTTTCTCAGGGTCACGTTACTATTGCTACTGTGCTTCTGTCTAGTGATTTGACTTTCTCACTCCCTTTGCTCCCTGTCCCTCTGGTCTTTTGGCACCTTTTTTACAGGCACACAAAACTTTTGAACATAATACCCAGTGAACAACCTTCACCCATGGAGGGAACTGGAAGTAAAAAAGTTGATTGTGTAGAGAGATTCATCAAAACCTCTTCCATTCTGTTCAACAAAGAATTTTTGTGGTCTGGGCTAATTTCTTAGTCCTCTTTCAGGCTGTATTGTGCAGCATCAGACAGGACGCTTGGCCTGGCTGTTGTGGTTCCCCACTTCTGAAGGCCAGAAAGGGTTGAGGTGGCTTAAGTTCATAAAGTCCACAGAGAGCTTTGAGAAGTCAAGCTGGAAATTACTGCAGAATGAGAAAGCTGCTATGTAGACAAGATGAGGTTCTGGCAGTGTGAACACAAGGACCAGAAAAAAAGCAGAGGCCCCTTCTGCACCAAACAAATTACCTCACGGGAGTGCGATGAACATGACCTTGAAATGAGCATATGACTTCATGAAAATTGTGCTGAAAAGAGCAATCATAGGTTGGTCAGTTTATTGTAAGAAGTAAGTGGAAATACATACCAGAAGGGCAGTAGAGGAATTTGTAAAATGCAGTCCTGATGAGCCTTGTCTCTTATAAAAGATGCAAGTTTGTGAGAGGTGTTACAGTGAGTAAATTAAAGAAGATTTCCGATATTAAACAGATATGTCAGGTGCCCTTTTCTCATAAAAGTTTTGCTGATGAATCAGTTTTATGCTGGTATTTTCTTTCCTCCTTAGGCATGCACAAGTTGTGTTTCCTGACTGTGTATATAATCAGTTTTTCCCTTTTTTTTTCCCCCTTCATGAATTAAAGAAAGAAAAAGATATTGCTTTGATTGTTTCTATGAAAAATACAATAAAGCTTATTATATCTTTTTTTCTTTTTCTGTATTTTCTGTCTTAGAGTGGTATTATTTTACAAAAGAGTAAAAGAAGGAAATGGAGGGAGAAAATTTGTGCTGGAATCCTCTTTGTGGTTGCAGTATTTGTTAGAGTAGGCCTTGTAATTTTTGCAGGCTATATTTGTTGTCATACTGGAGAACTGGAAGAAAACATCCACTCTGTTTCTTTTCCTACTGTTTGACCTGGACATGATCAGAGATGGCATGTTTTTCAATTTACAGCAGCTCTGGCTTTCCATGTGTATTTATGGATTTATTGGGCAGTCAGCAAAGGGATCATTTGAGCACAAGAAGATATCTGGTCATGTTCCCTTTTTCTCTGCTTGCTTATCTTACCTTTGATATTGAAGGCAGAATATCAAAGAGGAAACATTTCTCCAGCTCTGCGATACCAGAAAACTTCATATGTAAGAAATTTTTAGATTGATACTGTGTAATGTTGCATTAAGCTTATGCTAATATTGTGTTTTAAGGCTGGTCCTGATTGTTGCTAGTGCCTACCATTTTTAGGAAAAGACAAACACTTTGTACTGTTGCAAAATTATGTGTGTCAAAATGGTGTGGTATGCATAAAAGAAATCTTCATTGACCTGCATGATGATATTAAGTAACTTTCAGGTACTCTATATCTGTAATGACTTTGGAACCTTTGATAGACTTTTGTAATATCTTTGAAAATAAGATAGAAATATTGAAACTTACAAACATGCCCAAATCAATTTTATGCTGGTAGAACCAAATCAAGGGAAAATGTTAGAAGAAAATTTTCTTCCACCAAATCCTCCTTGAATTCTCCATCTGGCCTCTCCAAGGCAATTTCAAGGAATGCTTTCATATGGAGGAAATTACTTGTTCCTACTAACACATGGTCAGAATTGTGACCTCACGTCAGTTTTTAAAAGAAACAATATAATGTACTTTTCAGTTCTTCAATCTTTCAGTCATCAGACATTTAGCTCATTGGCAGTGTGACTCTCATCCAACTATAAGGAATGCGCACTGATGAACAAAACCAGTTAGAGCTAATATTTCATCACAGAAGCCTGTGGAAACTGAATGACTTTCATATGCGTGTTTGGCAATCTTCGTACTTCCTATTAGAAAGATAAAGAAAACTCTGTCGTAAGGTGCATTAGTTAGAAGCCGGTTGTTCAGTAAATCTTATGAGAAAATTTTTTTTTTTGGTGGGCATTCCAGACCAGGGATACACACCTGAAAGATTTAGGTAATTTCAGTGTTTTTCTTTGAGATTTTTTTTTTTTTTTTTTTTTTTTAAATCCAGATACTGATTTAAAATACAGAGAAAATGGTACCAAAATTGATCACAATATTGCTGGTGCAACCTTAGCAATGCCAAAGAAACAGTATAATTTTCCTCTGTTTTCTGGCCTTACATACAGACTCCCAATGTAGCCTCTATAAGGTTTGTCTTATATTGTGGTGAGAGCACATTTTTGGTTTGTATCCAGCCTTGTGTCCACTGTAACTCCCTGTACTTTCCAGAACAGCAGATTTCAGCAATATTTAGGTGATGTAAATGTGTTTTGTATTACTGCTGTCACCAGGGTAAAATTAGTAAAACATCACTAGACACAGATGAGTTGGGTTGCTTCTTTCTTTGGCTGTCCTTGTGTCAGAAACTTTCTTGTTGTAGGGATTTGCTTTATCATATTTCACTTTATTCACCACCTGCTTTGTAAAAATACTAAGTGCTATACATAAAGGCTATATATGAAACATATTACTTGACTGATGCCTCAGTAGCATTTATAAAAACCTAGCTTCACTGTAACAGTGATTACATTATGAAGTTTCCCTGAAGTTACAGACAAGACACGCTTGAGTTAGTGGTGGGGTTGCACATGCTGGCCACCCACTGCTGAAGGCTTTCAAGTAATAAATGAGTCGTTCAATTTATATTCATGTACATTGCAGCATCTGTGCTGAGACTGTTCATGAGGAGGGTTAACCCTGATCTTATTTTTGTCTTGTGTTTTATTTATTTATTTATTTTACCATTGCTTAATAGGATTTGAACCTTTAGCTCATACTGGCTGACAATAGTCATCCTAGTCTACCTATTATCAGGTAGAGGCACAAATAACCCTGACTTTTCTTTCCCCTTTGGTCCTTTGATTAGTCCCAGTAGTTTAAGCAAATTACTAAGCCGATATGACTGGTCCCTGGAGAACTTTTCCACTTCACAGATGTTTCCTGCTTGTTTCTGCAGAGTATCCTAGAATATATTAAATGGCTGAAAAGAAAGAAGCATCTGTGGTGATGTAATTATCTATTCCTGGTTCCCATAATACATGGTGAGGACCTTGACTTGCCAGTATTTTTTACAGAGAACTCAAGGAGCTCTGGGGAAAACCTGAAGATATCTGATAGTCCACCAGGACAAGTTCTTTAATACTGAATCAAGGAGACATGGTAGGGATGAGGAATATTTTTATTTTTCTTTTTTTATCTTTCCTATCTTAGAGATCTGTTTTGTCTTGGGCAGCCTAAAAAAATTTGAAAGCTATATTAATAATTTGGACCTAGATTCTGAAAAACTCCCTTGATGAAACAAAAACCTCTTTTTCTCAATAGTTCACTGTTTGAAATACATTTCAGGCTGAAAACAACATTACCATAAAAACCTCACTAAGAATAGGAAGTTGCTGCAGGAATGAAACTCCCTTTCTGGCTAACAGGGCTATGTTTTCCTATGCAAATGCAGCAAAGCCCAGAAATTAGCAATGACTGCTAAATTAACACACTTGAAGAGCTTGGCTGGTTCTAATAGGCAGTCAAATGGTCTTGTTACATTGTAATAGTGCCAAGCTAATTGAAGTGATTACTGTTGCTCGTGAGCAGCCCTTTTGAAGTAGAAGTCTTTTAAATTATCCATAGACGTTAAATGTCAGACACTATTGTGTAATTATACTTTGTAAACGCTGAATGTCATAAGGCATCACAGGTAATTGAGGTTTACAGAGAAGAGCTTTATCTAAACCTAATTGGGCATCAACTCTTTGTCACTATTTCTAAACCTAATTGGGCATCAAATTTTTGTGCCAGGGGACACTCCAACACCTCATCGCAGCCCTCCCCCCATCACTGTCAGCAAAGAAATACATATCACAGCAAATCTGACCCTCCAAACCCAGGACCTCCCGCAGTCCAACCTGTGCAGACTGTCACTCCAAGAAATGGAAATTTTAACAGGGAACCAGGCCTCTACATTTCACAGGTGCTCGGCATCAGAGATAAAAGCTTCAGTTGTCACACCACCAAACCACTGTGGTAGTCCATGGAAGCTTTGAAATGCAAGAAGAGCTTGGCTTAGCAAATGTGCGTTTCTTTTTTTTTTTATTTTAAAATTTCTTATTTAATTTACATATACTTAAAAAAAAAAATTTCCTAATGCTGGCATTCCTAGATGAGGTTACAATTCACAGCACAAAAATCTATTTTACAGCCGAAGCTTTGGCTTTTATTTCTGTTACTTTACTAGTAAGCAGCTGTTAATCTCCGTGAGACTATTCTAGGTAGAGAGTTGCCCACAGAAGTGTTCTGATAGGGTCATTCATATACAGCGATCAATTGCATGGATATGTCTGATTTTTACATCTGGCTCCTTGATTTTATTTTTTTTTCTCCTCCACCCCCCCAAAAATCTAAGAATGGCAGTTACTCAGTCTTTACCATCAGTCCTTGGTGCACATCTCCAAAAACATTATATTTTGCACACTTGAGACTCCTAGCCTTATTTATATATAGTCTGAGAGAACCTCTGTCTGCAGATTTTCTGAGAAAAAAATTAGCTAGCAATCTCATTTCATTTATAAAGGAAGAGTTCTTGCTGGTTATTTTAAATATTGTCACTATTGTTTTGGCATATTATTATTTAGTCAGAAAATCTTGAATCCTTATCAGACAGAGGACAAAACAGAAACTGTTTACTTGCTTGGGAAAAAGGTATTTATACTGTAACTTTTTTTTGCTTCAACAGCTCAGATCCTTTTTCAGATCGATTCCCTAATTTCCTAGTCTGTCCACAGCCTGTAGTACAACTCATTTTCTAATGGAAGGATAAAAAGAAAGAACATTAATCTGATCAGTTTTGAAATGAAGCACAGCCAGTTATTTTGTTTGTACTGCATCAAATATTTGAGATATACAGGTGGACTTATAAAACTAACTGACCTAGGAGTAGGCCCTTAAGTTGTAATAATTTACTTTTTTCCTCTCTTTTTTTTGGTGATGTTGTTCTTGAGGTGAAATAATTAATTTCCTTCAGTTTTACTATACATTTGCATTTTAGAAAGATAAAGGAATACCAATTTCAATTCTGGACAAAGGCGTTGAATTAAATTTTCCTGTAGAATGTGGCCAAAATGGAAAATAATAAAAGGAAATGCAGTGAAGTGCATCAAGTACATATACAGTTATATTTGAGATCTGACACTTTGATGTTTGATTTAGTCATATCATCTAGTGTTTGATAACCTCAGACTTCCTCTCTCTCATATAAAATGATATACATGTCCTTTCCTGGGATGTGCTGAAGACTGTATGAGTTTGACAGGGTGGTTCACTCATCCTTTAATGTCAGGTCATGCAATTCTGTCCTAATTTCTGTTGAGGAGTCTAGTCCTCAATAATCCTACTGTTTGTAAAAATATTTGCAGCCAACAAAGTTAATATAAACATTATAGAAATATGAATTTTACATTTATTCTTGAAATAAAATATTTTACCTTCTGGTCCCCTTCCCAATCTGATGTCGGGATCATTTAAATGTCCCAATCTGATGTTGGGGAAGGTTTTGATATGATCCCAAGAGCAAGATTAAGACACAAACGAGGTCAAATGCTGCACTCCCAGAACAGCTTTTATTACAAAAAGAAGAGTAATAAAGAGGATAGTGACAGGACAGGATGGAACGAAAGATGGAAATCAAGCAAGGAGTCAGGACAGGGCAGCAAGAATAGTCACCACCACGGGTCCATAGGTGAGGCGATGGTGAGGGGCGGGTGAGGACGTCTCAGTTGCTTGTTCCAGCAGTGACGCGGTGCGGTGCGGTGCGGTCAGGCGGTCATCCTCTCTGTCTCTCTTCTTCTCCCTCCTTTTCTCCCTCCTTAAATACCCCTTCAAGGGCTGCAGTTTCCATAGCAATGGCACGTCTCTTTGTGCCCCCCAGCACTTGGGGGCAGGGACATGTTGGGGCAGAACACCCCCCGCGGGCAGGACACCTGTTCCAGAACCCGGTGGTCTTGTAACTGTCCTTGCAAGCAATCTCTGAGACAAGTCTATAGTGCAGCTCCTCACATCCCATCTAATTTCTCTTCTTCATCTCTTGTTCTCCTTCCCACTGTGCCTCATTCACTGTTTCTCAGGACATCCCACAAATGCTTATTCTCATAACTAATTTTTTAAGATGAACACAAAAGGAACTACCCTGACCCTTTAGCTGAAGAAAAAGCATCCAGAAGCTGTGGGTGACAGCAGAGGAAAAGGAACTTAAAGCGCAGCTAGCTCTTCTGTGTCAGATTGTGACCACCAAGCTAAATAGCTGTACTGGAGCAGACTGGGACATGCTGGCAGTAGTGTGCAAGCAAAATATTTCTGTTAACCACTATTGAGCAAAACAGTCCCAGAACTTGCTGATTTCCCCCAGAAGTTCTTTCATTTAACACTGATTCCTACAACAGCTACACGTACTGCTCAATTAGGTTATATGATAGGGCAGTTGTCAAGAAGTATTAGTGCTTGTGGGCTGCTTTACTTTTTGTGCTGGTGGGTGTAGTTCTATAGGTGTGGTAGTCTGTGTATTTTTCCCCCATCGATGTGTAATTCTGTAGAGACAACCCAGAACTTGTGCTCTTTTATTTTGCCTTTAACATTTGCTGTTTTATTTGCATTCAATTATTTCTTTTTATTTTATTTACTATTTTATAATGGAATTTTTTTAGACAGATGAATATTTCATAAATGAATTATGCTTAAATGTTTAAAAATGTTTGGTTTGTTCTTTCAGTAAACAATTTTATCAGCACAATAACACCACCCAGAGCACGTGTTTGGTGAACAGTACACACACACCTAAGCTCTATTATTACAAAGGCTCTCAGCTACTTTAACAGAGCAGACTACAGTTCGCTGGGTCAGGCTGACCTCTTCTGTAAGAGTTACCTAGACTTCATATGGTGCAGTCAGATACTGACTTTGCACTGTTCCTTTGGAAACAGCATCACGATTGAATGCAGAATGAATACTACAATTCTCTTTTTTGTTTTCTTAACCCTTTTACCAGTGGCACCTTTTTCTTTTCCTCTCCCTTTTGCAAAGAACCCTTGACACCTGTGAAGTGAAGCCATGCTGGCTCATCTTTTGGACTTCCAGATGCTTTTACAGATTTGGATGCTTTCGTCACAATGCACTTGGAGTGTTTCTGAGGCTCTTGGAGGCAAAAGGTGGTGTCATACCCTAGCAGTGAGTCTGACTTTGCTTCGGCTATCTTGCAGTTCAGCCATGCGAACAATGTTTTTTGATCTCACTGGAGGTTTGCTATTGCCCAGTGTAAAAGAGTTGACTCCTCTCCTGGAGAATTATGCTGGTTGCATACCTTATCAGAATATTACCTGAATCCAGCATCTAGGTGGTTTTAGTTCAGTATATAAATATCCAAAGGGCAAGCATAAAGAGGATGGGGCCAGACCCATTTCATTGGTGCTCAGTGACAGGACAAGAGGCAATGAGCACAGACTGGAGCACAGGAAGTTCCATCTGAAGATGAGGAAAAACTTCTTTACTTTGAGGGTGGCAGAGCACTGGAACATGCTGGCAAGAAAGGTTGTGGAATCTCCTTCTCTGGACATATTCAAAATCCACCTGGACACCATCATGTGCAATCTGCTCTAGGTGAACCTGCTTTAGCAGGTTTAGAAGTTGGACTAGATGATCTCCAGAGGTCTCTTCCAACCCCTACGATTCTGTGATTCTGTGATATGTTGCCAGGAACTGTCATCTTCTGAGTGAACTGATGGTGAATATTCAGGTGGAAATGGTTGAACTTAAAAACATCTTTTGAGTGGGAAAGGAGCTGAATCTTAGATCCCGGACATCTGATTCCAGTATTGGTTGCTGTTTCCCACAGCTGGCTCCTAATTTCTTCCTAAATCTTGCACTTGATAAAATATACTACATTCAGCCAAACTCTACTATGTAGTAATAGATTGATTAGATTTTGCATGTAAACATAAAGCTGAGTCTACACTGAAATCAGCTACAGCTTTTACAGAACATGGGTAAAATCACAACATGTTCAAGCACCCTTAGCAAGTAAATGTTTTGTTATTTGTATATTGTTAATTGAATCCCTACAGTTATAATTTGGTTGCTAATTTGAAAAAAAACAACATGGGAATTACCAAAATTGATAGGAACTTGGGTATTTAGCTTGACTTAATACCATAAACAAAGACAGGAAGAGAACAGATGGTTTACAACCATGGTTGACATCCAGCCCAGCTGGGATCGGTTTCTTGTTGAGATGAAAAGAAAATAAGTTGAGGTATAAACAGGGCAAACCATTGCCATCTGGGTCAATTCTTGTGGTAACTATAAAGCAGCCACTCCATTACATCCTTGGTTTATCCTTCCTGTTTCCTCACTTATCAAATATTTATTGTCAACAACAGGCAGTTCTGTTTGCACACATTGCAATTGGATAATGAGATAGGTTTACTTCTGTTATTGATGGAGTGGGCTGATAGCATGAATAATTTCCTATTTTTATAAATGGGAATTGAATTATTGATGCTTCATTTAGGCAGTGATAAAGGTATTCATAATGTATTGCCACGGCTGTAGGTTGGCAGTAGTAGTAGCCAAGATACTTGCAGGTGATGGGCCAATTCTACTCTACACATCAAGTGCAAATTGAAAATCAGTTCCCAGGACTACAGTGATTATAGATTTACCGCTGTACAAATACTGCAGAATTTGTCCTGATAGCTTTGCAGTAGACATCATTGCTAGTAGACCAAAGATTATGTTTCAACAGCGTGACCTAGCAACATTTTACTTATAATTCCAGCTGTCTATCACAAAAAAGACCACTTCAAAAATAAGGAGAGAGGAAACAATGGTTAATTAAATAATAGGTTTTTGCTTGCATTCAAAGAGCTTCTCACATATTCAGAGAGTTTATCTGAATTTTTCAGATTGACTAATTTTAGGCTTCTTGAAGCTTGAGAGTCACTTGTGTAACATAGTGATATGAGTTTCTGCAGTTCAGGCTCTGGGATTTCTTTTTTTTCTTTCCCCCAATCCAAAACCACTTCACATTTTAAAATTGTAACCTACACAGAAATGAGTGGCATTTGTATGACATCTTTTGAAGCAGGACATGTTCGAGAGAGAAAAAACAGCGGAGATTCCCTTCTAGCACTCCAACATACGACATTGATGTCCCTTGCCAAATGTAACTGGTTGAAGTGAAACCTTCTCTACCACATTTGCATTTCTTCTCTCTAGTTGCTGTACTCTTCTCTGTCCTGTTTGCCAGTTCTTCAATAGTATCAAATTCCTGCCTACTTTCCCTAATTCCAGTCATCCCAGTGCATGAAATATACCAGTGCCTCTTCTGTCTGCAAACCTTGACTGGCTGCACCGTGAACCAAGTTCTTAAGGAAATGGCAGGGTAGTGAGTTAGGAAAGAACATAATGCACATTTCTCTCATCAGATCATAGTTCATAAGTTTCAGAAATATCATGCTACTCTTAAGTCTTCCTGCTTCCCCACTGTTTTTTGGACCATGGGGTGAAGGGGAGGAAACATTTCTAAAAATTTTGTGCAGTATTTCTGATGATCAAGTACAGAATAGATCAATAATGTACAAAGGAAAAAAAAAAAAGAGAGTAAAGAAGATCTCAGGCCAATTATTTTTCTACAGGATACTTTATGTGACAACAGCAGCAGCCCCCAAAGGGCAGCATGTAACAACAGAGCCTAATTAGAATGATTTCAGTGTAATCATTAACTAGCATCTAACACCTACGAGAGTATTTCTGTTTAAACTAAAACATGACCTGCATGGTAGAGAGGCCTTGTAAACTGTCTATGAAATAAAAAATGTGATAGTAAAGGTCAGAGCTGTGCTCATTTGAATTTCAAGCAGGAATCAGGCTCCACAGTCAGCATGTACAGGAAGAGTGGTGGTTCTTTTCCTAGGCTCTTCCTGCCAACAGTAGCAATTGGAGAAATCCTCCAGGACTAATTACTGGGGCTGCAAAACAAGTATTGTTCTTTTGTCTCTCTCCCTGACCTGGTGAAATGCAAGGGTCCTAATTATCTTGTGTCAAAGATGTGGTTTTGTTTTTCACTGTCATGTGAGTGAAGGTCACAAGCTGAGAAAGCCAAGTGGCACCTTACATCTCTCTCCGGCCACTTGCCGACAGCTTCTTCACTGCTCCTGCTAATCACATCACCTTGCTGGAGAAGCAGGGGAGGGCAGGCTTGTTAATAAACTCTGCTTCCAGAAAGAGTGATGCTAACACATTGTGTTCCACTGGGTCACATAAAAGCAGCTATCAAATCCGTGAGATTTAGCTTGATTTGCAAGCCTCTGGTGAAATTTCAGAAGGCAAAATTGTAAAACATTCAGTGGAAAAAAACCCGTGAAAACATTTTTAAGGAAAACATTTAAAAAGTCAGGAGATAGACACCATAAAAAAAAAAAAAGTTGGCAGGAAGGATGTTATTTATTCATTTTGTAACATTGAAAAGAGCTCTGTTAGAAGCATTTATCTGCTCTTAAAAAAATCCAAGACAGCAAGGACATTGAATTAATTTCCTATTTCCTTTTGTGACTTCTGAAGTGCTGTATACACATAGGGAGCTTTTTACGCTTGGAGAAATTGACAAAGCTATAACATTTAGTACGTAAGCCTTGCTATACTGAATGTTTCTTCTCTCTTTTTTTTTTTCTTCCCACCATCCCAACTTTGTAAGTTGTCTTTGAGTTGATCTTTTTTTTTTTAATGTTCCTTCTTTACCTTTTAAAAATTTTCTTACTCATGTCTCCCTTATTTTTGTCTCTCATTGCTCGTGTCCTTTCTTTCTTGAACCTTGGAGTAGTACTAGTACTTACGAAGTGATGTGACAGCCCAGAAGGAAATACGTCGCGAGTTTACAGAATAAGAAAAATCAGTAGCAGATCATGTACAAGAAATTTCTTTCCTTTCTTTTATTATCCCAGTTCTTTGCCATCAGAATAGTTCTGATATGTCTTCAAAGGGTAGGTGACAAATTGCGTATATATTAATTATATGTTTATTTGTATCTCAGTCCCAGGAAAATAGACTGTGTGTAAATTGACACAAAGAATATATAGATATTATGATATTATATGTTGCAACTGGGAAACATTTCTGGCATCAAATGTCACCCAGAGGTGTTTAGCTATTTAGTGGTATCAGGTGTACTAAGGACAAAATGGGGGAAGAGAAGGCAGGACGTCATAGTTCATTATTTCTGCTTAATCACCTGTTCTTCTCTTTCCTGGAGAACAACTGAACATTGTTGGATTGTGCTTTATGCTGCATCCACAAGGGGTTACTTGCATTCTTGAAGTCAATGTAAGTCTGCTGATTTTCAGTGCTGAGGGTCTTGTGCTCCTAGCAGATATAGCAAACCAAAATCAAAAATTAATTAAGGTGCAGTGGCAAAGTTAAAGACTGCTCCCATCCCTTGCTGCTCCATTGCAGCTGGCTGTGAAATCTTTAATGACGTTACAGTTTTGGGTGTAATATCTGCTTGTGATAGATCACTGAGAAGCATGAAAATCTGTAAGGCAAAATTAAATTGTATTTAAAAATATATTTTATTCTGTATCTCTTGCCTGCAACTCTGTTACAGTACCTCACTCATTTCATGTTTTACTGACTAGAGAAAGTATAAAATTAGTGACATTTTGGTAACTGATTTTACTTGAAGTATATTATTACCACAGTGAATTAATATTCTAAGCAACTAGTAACATTTTCTTGTTTCTGTCTAATATTTTCTTCTTCCACCTGTGCTGGAGTATGTCATGTCTGTGAAGACGCATGACTGAGGGGAAGACTGAAGTACTGTTTATAACTACTGGAGTAAAATTGGAGTAACCACATATAAGCCTTTTAAATGACATAAAATTTTGGTACTGTTATGTGATTAGGATCTGACCTGTTGTTACTATGGTCTGGTTTTGTTGGGAGACAGTGACTTTTGTGTAGTTGCATATGGTTGAACTCCAAATAACCTCTTTGCAGTTTATGTATTATGTCTTCAGTCTTCTCCTTGGATATCTACCTCCCTTTATCACTGCAAAACTTCTTATAAAACACAGTCCTCAAGTCTTGGAAGGAAATAAATATCTTTTCTAAAACATGAAATTTTTTCCTTTGCTAACAGAATGTTGTGAGGAGCAGTACTCCTGAAAATATTCATTTATTTATTATAAATGTTGTCTTTACTTACTAGTTGTGTTAAGTTAGTAAGATATTTGCACATTGCTTGTGATATCTTGAGGACTGGCATTTAGAGTTTTATGGATTTATTATAATAATTTTATTTTGATGGGACTTTTAGAAATTCAGACTCTAAAGTAGATAAATAGAAATACATGTCAGAGATGAATTTGTTTGCCTATCAAGAATGTCAGTTTTTACATCTTTAATGTTCAGTTTGGCTGTAATGTTGTGATTGAACAGCTGTGTTAGCATTTCTGAAGAGATGTGAGCCTACGGTAAAGTTAAAAGGAACCTTTTAGAATGTTGTACCTCTGTAAACCTTTTTCTGCAGCTTCACTATGAATGGAAAGAGCCACTGCAATCCTGCTTTATATACCAACACAGGGACACATATATCCTTCTGATAGACCTGGCATTTGACTGTCCTAAGGAAGATTTTCATTGCCTTACAAAATTTTTAATGTCATTGATCTGCCTTATGCCTTCCATGGCAAGCAGAAGAAGGGAATTTAAAAAGGCAGTATAAGATCTATTATTTAATATCAAATGTTTTAAAAAAAATTCACCTGCAGAATTTTGCACAAAGGTCATCATATCTGACTGAGATGCTGTTAGTAACATTTCATTGGCTTTCTGCTTAGGCCCATAATGCTGTGGAAGTAGCTTGTTTGGTTCTGTATGTTGCTCAGAAGGCCAGTTTTACAAGCCTTAGGTATGTCCTCTGTGGTGGTGTTGATAGATGTTTGTGGACCGAAGATTTTCTTATGTCACCTTCCATTAATAAGACTTGATTTCTCCTTCAGGCTGGTATAAATTCATTAAACAATAAATGGTACAGAGTAATGTGAAGCAGTTACAGAATACTGATTAATTTCATTGGAGACAGTGGAATTAGATCAGTGTGAAAATAGTGAAAAATCTGAAAGAAATATATTTTAGGGAATCAGAAAATGAATAACACCTAGCAGTCTGCTTTCCTGATATGCAATGTACCCTTTTGTATTGGGGGAAGAGGTCTAGTATGCCCTAATTGTAACTAGGTGTCTACTGAGTGATCAGGATGAACAGAGTCTGGTTACTCCTGGTGCAAGGCAGCCACTGAACCCTCTAGTGTCAAAATATGCAGTCAGTGTCTAACAGCAGTAACTTGCTGGTGTGGATATGGCAGTAGAGGTTGAAGAGGTGAATCTTGGTATTGGATGACTGAGCTCTGACTGGGTCTGGTCTTCTGTAACGCCTGAAAAAGAATAAGATAATTATAAAACTCAAGGTGCTTTAGTGTGAAGATCAGCAACTTCTGAAAATGGGACTGTGGCATCACCAGAACTGAGGCAGGAATCAAATAAACTAGCTTTGGGTACTGACAGTTCTGGCCTGTAATGTCATAAGGAAAGTGAGATTTAAGGTACTGTACTGGGGATAATTTTCAGTATTACAGAAGAATATCAGGGTAATTAGGTATACTACATTTTTGCAAGAAATGTATCACCTACAGTTTATTAATAAAAGGGCAGCTTGCAAAACAATGCAATCATACTGCTTTTAATAATAGTTTCTAAATTTATAAGAATTTTTCTTTTTTTCTTTTTTAATCATTGCTTTGCTTAAAAAATAGTACAGAGATAATGGCAGCAGCCCCTAATTAGTCATATCAAAACACAGATAGAAGAAAGAATCTGACCTATTCTTTCTTATACTCATTGTCTTATGTTCCTCACTCCTGTGGTATTAACAGATTCTCGCTGTAAAACAAATTGATTCTTCACTCCCAGGCAAGTCATTATAAGAAGGATTTTAAATCACTTGGTCTTCCTATTTCTGAAATATAGACTTCACTTTAATCTTCTCTGCATTACCAGCAATAAAAAGCCCATAATTTGTGAAAAATGAGCTTTTTCTTCAATATATCCTCTGATAAGTAGCGTTTCTACTCTTTGATCACTTGTTCCACACCTGTTAACCTGACAAACTAGTACTCAGTCCATCATGAAGAGGCTGTATTTATCTCTGTTGAATAGCCACAAGAAGATTAAAAACCATGTTAGGGGCTTGTCTCTCAGTTACTAATGAATTCCCTTTTTTGGTTAAGTTGGCACTGACATTTGATCATTCACTGAGTGGATGGATGCAGCCTCTTGTTGGTATGCTAGGGTGCACACACATATGTCTTTGACACATCACTCTGAAAGACAGGCAGATAGCATGGGTGTAAGGAAGAGGATTATCTTCTGCTGGCAGTGGTGGTAATTCAACAAGTCTGTTCCTAGAAATGTAACAACCCCAGGCAGTCTGAGGTAGGATACCTTTTCCTCAGTAGAGCAAGCACACTTTTAGGAAAGTGAGCCTGATGGCCGGTCACAAATGAAACTTCTGTGCATTTACAATAATTTAGCAACATTGGCAGTTGGAATAAATGACAGTAGTAGGTGTCTTACGACTGAAATTCCCCTCTCCTCTCCTCTCCTCTCCTCTCC
>NW_010304644.1:44664-53911 GCF_000700745.2 Antrostomus carolinensis | reverse complement strand
AGGAAAGGAAAGGAAAGGAAAGGAAAGGAGGTCAAAAAGACTTTTCTTTACATGGTGGAAAAAACATTGTAAGATTTGTTATATAGCCTCCTGCAATATTCTCAGGTGGATAACAGAGAGAAACATACATAAAATACTGATTTTAACATCTTGTCCATTCCAAAAAACAAAGAAAAGTCTCCTTCAGATGACAAAATACAGCATTTTATCTTGCCACAGTATATTTTTGTAAGCAAAGAAAATATATCCAACATTTTTTTTTTTACATCCTAGACACTTCATTTTAATCTACAAATAACGAACTTTTTTTCTAAATAAAGCCCTAACCCTAAAAAGACCACTGACTGAACTCCAATATTTTATCCATGGGAGCTTATTCACTATGGAAAAAAAATTGTTCTTGATAAATTTGTCACATAAAATTGCAATATATTTTTAAAACCATAAATTTGCCTCTCTACAGAACATAGACCTTGACACAAATGAAATACAATGCAATATAAAACTAATCAGTGTGATGTAATGACCTCTCTACCTCTCTCCCCCCTTTCCATTTGTTCTTCTTTTGTTTTTGGTATGAAGATTGATTGATTGATTGATTTATAATTTATAAACTTCTGTACCCCCACAAAAATTTTAAAGAAATGTGTTTAATTTATTGTTAAAATGTTTTTACAAGATCTGTAATATTAAAAAAAAAGTCTCTGATTTGTAAAAGAGGAAAATATTTACTTTTAGTCAGAGAGTGGATCCTGCTTTGGGCTTAGAAACTTCATCAAAATAAAATGAACAGGTAAGAATTTAGCACTGAAATGCTGTGTTGGGTTTGTGTGGGAAGTGTGTTTTTGGTAGTGGGGGAAGGAGCCACCTTGTGAGAAGACTGGCTCCAAGGTGTACCTGTCCCAGCCCAGGCTGAGCCAATTGACAACAGAGAAATGCCTCTGGGAATCCGTATTTGTGAAGGGAAGAACTGTCTTGAAAAGAAGAAGGTGAAGAGAACCTGGAGGAGATACCATTGACCTGAACAAAAGACAACCATTAGACTAAACAAAGAGACAGTTTTGTGTCCAGGAGGAAGGAGGAGGAGGGGAAGGGGAAGGACAGAGAACCTCAGAGACCCAGTTCAACCGTATGGAGCAGGAGAAGGCAAAGGAGGTCCCTTGCAGCCCATGGAAGTTCAACGATGGAGCAGATACCCATGTGTAGACCATGGAGGACTCCACACTGGAGCAGAAAAGCTGAGCCCAAGGTCAAGTGTGACTGAAACTGAGACCCCAAGAGTTGCTCAACACTAGAACGGGGGTGGATCCTCAGAGCCAGTGGGTGAGGTGATGTGCTGGACCGGAGACCCGTCTGCAGCCTGTGGATGTCCCCATGCTGGAGCCAGAAGAAGAGCCCAAAGAGGTCTGTGACTCCATGGGAAGCTCACTTTGGAACTCTTGTTCCTAGACTTTCATGCTGGGAAGAGCAGCAATGGTGAACTGACTGCAACCCACATTCCCTGTGCCTTAAGCGACTATGAGGGAGAAGGTAGAGAAACTGGGAGAAAAGTTATTTGAGCCCAGGAAGAAGGGAGAGGTGAGGAAAAGGTATTGTAAGATATTGTTGTTATTTTACCTTGTGCTACTCGGATGAATGACAGAGAATTAAATTGACTTTTCTTCCCCGAAGTGAGTATGTGTTGCCTGTGACCATAACTGGTGATTGAGCCGTCCCTGTCCTTCATCCTAATCCATGGGGAACGAGGGGAGTGACTGCAGAACCACATGGTCCTACCTGTGGTTAAACCACCGCAAACACACAAAATTCCTCCATTTACAATGGAAACAGTCTACATAACCACTTTAGGGTAACCAATCAACTAAGTGATCCACACAGCATAGATTAATTCAGCACTAAACTGTAGATGGAAACATGGTACTCATGTTGGAAATCTTAACCCTGTGTCAAGCCTCATCCTGCACTTTTGAACATTGCATTTTAAAATTTACACCCTTCAAACTTCAGTGGCTGTTTTCAATAATAAATCTGAGTATTAGTGTTTTTCAGGGTGGTGGAGGTTTTTTGGTTTTGTTTTAGGTTTTTTGTTTGTTTGGGGTTTTTTGTGGATAATCAAAGACTAAGTTTGAGAACTAAAATATGTCAACCCTAGCTTCTTGAAGAAGCCTTATCCTTCTTACTTTAAATGTTTTGGTTTTCCAGAGAGTTCTGACATGAGTCCTGGCATGAACATTATTTCAAAACATAGAAAATAAAAGGCAGTTTCTATTATTTCTAGCTCCTTTTAATAATCATAGAATCATAGAATAGCTTGGGTTGGAAAGGACTTTAAAGATCATCTAGTTCCAGCTCCCCTGCTGTGGACAGAGTTGCCAACAACTAGGTCAGGCTGCCCAGGGCTCCATCCAACCTGGCCTTGGATGCCTCCAGGGATGGGGCATCCTCAGTTTCTTTGGGGAATATGTCCCAGTGCCTCACCACCCTCTGGGTGAAAAAATTCCTCCTAATATCTAACCTAAATCTTCCCTCTCTTAGTTTAAAGCCTCAACAACTGAGTCTTCTTGACTCTTATTAATCCTGAGGTTTTTAGTTTGGTTCTCATTCTCCTGTTTATAAGCTCCCTTCAAGTACTGGAAGGCTGCAATGAGGTCTCCACAGAGCCTTCTCTTCTCCAAGCTAAACAAGCCTAGCTCTCTCCACTTTTCTTCATAAGAGAGGTGCTCCAGTCCTCTGATCATCATCATGGCTCTCCTCTGGACCTGCTCCAACAGCTCTACATCTTTCTTGTGTTGGGGGCTCCAGGCCTGGATGCGATACTCCAGATAGGGCCTTAAAGGACAGAGTAAAGCGGGACAATTACTTCCCTTGCCCTGCAGGCCACCTCTCTTTTGATGCAGCCCAGGATACAGTTGGTTTTCTGGGCTGCAATCACACACTGCTGGTTCATGTCAAGCTTCTTGTCCACCAGGACTCCCAAATCTTTCTCAGCAGGGCTGCTGTCAATGAGTTCTTTTCCCAGTGTATTCACATGCCTGAGACTGCCCCAACCCAGGCGCATAACTTTGCACTTGGTTTTGTTGAACTTCATTAAGTTCTCATTAGCCCACTTTTCAAGCCTGTCCACGTCCCTCTGGATGACATTCCTTCCATCTGTTGTACCAACTGCAACACTCAGTTTAGTATCATCAGCAAACTTGCTGAGGGTGTACTCAATCCCACTATCCAGATCATTGATAAAGATGTTGAAGAGCACTTGTCCCAAGGCTGAGCCCTGGGGTACACTACTTGTCACTGACCTCCACTTGGACATAGAGTCATTCACCACAACCCTCTGGCTGTGACCATCCAACCAATTCTTTATCCACCAAATAGTCCAGCCTTCAAATACATATCTCTCCAATTTAAAAATAAGGATGTGCTGTGGGACCATGTCAAAGACCATGCAGAAATCCAGGTAGATTACATCAGTTGCCCTTCCTTTGTCCACTGATGCCATCTCTCCATCACCGAATGCCACCAGATTGGTCAGGTTATGATCTACCCCTGCTGAAGCCATGTTGGCTGTCTCAGGTCACCTCGTTTTGCATGTGCCTTGCCATAGTTTCCAGGAGGATCTGCTCCATGATCATCCCAGGCACAGAGGTAAGGTTCCCCAACCTGTAGTTCCCCAGGTCTTCCTTTCTCCCTTTCTGGAAATCAGGAGTGATGCTTCCCTTTTTCCAGTCACCAGGGACTTCCTCTGACAACCTTGACTTCAAATATGATGGAGAGTGGCTTGGCAACCACATCAGCCAGTTCCTTCAGGACCCTGGGATGCATGTCATCCAGTCCCATAGGCTTGTACACATTCAGTCCCATGAGGCTGCCTCTGACTTGCTCTGTTCTTACAGTTGGAGGGACTCTGCTCTCCTGACTCCTGCCTAGAGGTTCAGGGACTTGAGAAACATGGGAAGCCTGACTGTCAGTGAAGACTGCAGCAAAGAACTTGTTGGGTACCTCAGCTTTCTCCAGGTCTGTTGAAGCCAGTTCTCCCTTTTCATTTATCAGAGGGGTTACACTCTCTTTGGTCTGTGTTTTCTGCCCAGTGTACCTGAAGAACCCCTTGTTATTTTTCACATCCCTTGTCAAGTTCATTTCCATCTGTGCCTTGATTTTCCTAATCCCACCTCTACCTGCCCAGACAGCATCCCTGTACGCTTCCCAGGCTACACATCCCTGCTTCCATTGCCTGTACATTTCCTTCTTTTCTCTCAGTTTGACCAGCAGGTCTTTGCTGAGCCATGCTGGTTTCCTGCCTCCTCTACTTGATTTTTAATGCTGGGGTACACAGAGCTCTCGTGCTCTCAGGGAGGTGTCCTTAAAGACCTGTTAACTCTGTTCTGTACCCCAAGGACAGTTTCCCGGGAGATCACACCCAATAATTCCTTAAATATCTGGAACTTCACTCTCCTGAAGTTCAGGGTCCTGACTCTGCTCTTTGCTATGCCATATTGCTCAAGATCACAAACTCAACACAGTCCACAGAGAAACCACAGAAGAGATATCTATTCAGATATGCTTTGCATCGCATGGTCTCTCTGAGTTACAGTGTTGCTAGTTCAGCAGTAACTTTAGTTACAACATTTCTAAACACAGATTAATTAATACAATTAATGAACTTGGGAGTAACTATTTTATGGAAGAGTGATCTACATTTACATGGTTACCATTTATTGTTGTATGATCATATCTGAAGGCTCAGACATAGACTCATATATTACTGTAATGTATCTTTATTGTCGGTTCTTTTATGCTGAGTGCCTATTCACTGACTGGATAGTGATACAAAAAAGTGATTTTCATAGTAATTCTAAACACATTTATTTAATTGGAAAACTCTGAACCAAATTATTTTCCATCAGTTGGACAACTTATCTTAATGAATACATCAATTGAAATAAAAGCTATGTGAATATGCAACTAATGTGGAAGTATTATAATGTTGTACAAAATAAATTTGAAATGGGCTGACATGCACAAAGCTTTATTCTTTGAATCTGAAGCTGATAGTGTACATTGCCTTCAAGGTTACCCTAGGGAAATTGAAAGAAGCAGGGACAAAGAGACAGAATGAGTAAGAGGAGAAGGGAAACTATCCCCAGAGACAGCCAGGAAGAAAAATGTAGACCCCCAGTTAAGTGTCTTCTCCAGTGTAACACGATATCTCACAATCACATCAACAACCACAACCACGCTCCTTTTTTTCCCTCAGAAGCCCTATACCTGTCATCAATATCCACTCAAACTTCCTGTTGGTAGTCTTTCTTTGGTGATACTATTGGCACTGATTGAATAGGCTTAATTAGGTGCAAGGATTGCATACTGGATGCTAAGCTTTGTGACTGTTTGTTATTTGGGTAATATTTGTTGGATATAAAAATGTCTGTTACGTGCTTATTATCTGTCTTCTTGTAATATGGAAACAACAGTCAAGAAGGTACCAGATAGGCAGAGGTGGGGGAGACTTTAGTACAGAATTACAGATTAAAACTACAAGTCATCAGTATTAAGAAACAGAAGGGAAACAGGGTGATTAGATTGTAAAAAAAAAAAAAAGAAAAAAAAAGTAACCCCCCCCCCCAAAAAAAACCAAAAAAAAAAAAAAACCCCAACCCAGTTACTTTCTCAAGGAAAACAGAATAACAGTGCTTCAAAATGCACCAGTGCAAGGCAGTGAGGATAAAAGCACTTGGTTTAAAAGCTACCACCAAAGCTTCAGCGTGGCAGTGTGCTGCCTTTGCTGCAAGCAAAAAGCAGACCATAACTGCAAATACCTTTAGTGATATTAAAGCACTTGACCCTGTGCAACAATACATAAAGGACTCCATAGTTCCCATTTTGATCTCCATAAACACAGGCTCGATATTCCACTGAGACAGTCAATGGGTTTTTCATTAAAACCTGTAGTATCTGCAGGAAGATTTAAGTGTGGGCATAAAACAAGTTTGTCGTTCTTCTAGTTCTATCTGCTAGTTCTTGAAGTCTGGAGAAAATGCAATTAGACCATATAGCAAAGCCAATAACTAAGATTTTAGACAGAGTTTTCTTTGAATTTATCAGCCTGAAGCCAGAATAATTTCTAGTCATAATGAGATATTTTTCTCACAAACAATACATGATTTTTTTTAAAGATAAATACTCTAAATATTATAAATGAACAAATTAAAACCTATTTCATCTTTTGGGAATTGTAACAAGGTAATTAATAGTCTTACCTCAAAAAAGATATATAAAAAACCCAGCAGTATCTTTAGAATACAAATATCTCAGCATGAGTAGAAATGAGTTGAAAAAAGTAAGGTCAGAATAGAAACAACATGTTTCTTTCTACCAAAATAACACTTCCCTAGCAGATACTTATTTGCTCTTATTTTTTTTTTTTTTCATTAAAATTATTTCAACAGTTGGGGAAATGCAGGCTTGTACTTTGTTATTAATTCACAATGAGAGAATCAAGAGGAAAGGATTTTCTTGTTCCTTTTCACATTAAAGTTAAGTATAATGTTTCAGCCTAGCAAACTTTTAATTCTAATGGATTTTCTTTCCCTGTAAACAAATGGAATATCTCATTTGCTCAGACAGATCAGAGATGATGCACATACAGCTGTGTGTATCTACTGTGGAGGTATTTGCAACTGAACTTAGCAGCTAAAGCCAATAAACCAGAAGCCAGAATGTTTTGTGGCATCGTCTTTGGCGCTCAGAGAAAAAGATCAGTACAAAGGGACACCCCACACCATTGCCCCTCTGTTTAAGCCACCACTTTGAATTCTTGCCACATCTCTGATTTATAATTACATTCTCTACCCTTTAAATGTGGTTAAGCAGGAAATTGTTTTGGCTGGAATTATATGAGCACATGGTTCTTTCACAATGCTCAGAAGCTGCATCTGGATGATCTGAGTCATATTATTTAGTCTGTGTTATTCCTACAAGAGGTTTTAGAGGTTTAACAGATTTTCTAAAAGGAGAAGGAGGGACAGTGGTCCATTCTTTCATTTGGACATGGTTGATTTTATTAGGTTGTGCCAAAATGATACAATGCATATGGGTTTTATTTTACATTATACTAATATTAGCACAGAAAATAGTTGTTCATAAGGCTATTGCTCCAGCTTTAGTAAAGCCAGATTTGGATTTCTCACTCCATGGTATTTTTACCCCATCTCCTTTTATTAATGATACAGGCATCAGTCTTGCCATTACCATAGACAAAATGGATTAGAAGTAAAAAGCAGCAGAAAAGCACATACACATGCAGCATCATTTGCAGAGCTACAGAAGGAGCATATCTGTGCTCATTCACTTCAGCCAAAATATTTGTCTGATAGGCTGTACTTCCAGTTCTCATAACACCATCTTAAATATATTAAAATCCTGTTGTTAGATCACATATTTGGTTTGTCACTCAACCATGTGGGTTGTGGAGGTAAAGTGCATGGGTTGCCTCTGGATACATTTGTTGTATCTATACATCCAAGGTTGTTTCATTACCCATTTTAGTCCCTAATATTTGAAAGGAACTCCACTTACATAGACAACAGCAGCACATTATAATTAGCATTGTTTAAATTAGGTACAGAAACCCTGAAGGTAGAAAAAATCCTGAAGCTTGAAAGGAATCCTTGGATCATGTTAACTGCTCCCTTAAACTCTGTTTCTAAGATTGTTTTATTTGATCAAGAAATCAGTGGCAGTGTAAGCTAAATAAAACATAGATTAAAACACAAATAATAACCCAGAGATAACAGTCAAATATAAAGCGAATTATTGCATTTTTTTTAATGCAGGAAAATAATTTGGATTATTATGGAATAATTATCAGATATCTTACTGTATAAGTGATCTTATTTCAGAGTAAGTATTACAGTATTCAAGCAGGAGGAAGCTGAAATGGTGATGTTCTCAAATCCCAACAAATTTTTAAAAATTAAAATATACAAATTTTTCAAATTAAACTTCTAAAATCCCAGTGTAAAAACATTTATATAGGAAGTTAGTGTAGTTAGGTGTTATATAACTGATGTCACCAGTTTATTAAAATAGGTTATTGGAAAAAGATGTTTGTCAGTAAGTATTTTGGAGTGCCTGCCTTTTAAATCTCATGTCCTTAATCCATTCAGGACTAATGTCTCTAGATGCTGTTAGTGATGAAGTCTGATGCAGAAAGTAAAACAGGTATGATAATTTAAATCAAAATCTTTTTCTTATACCACAAATATTTCACATTTCTTGCTCTTACTCCAAGTTTGCCATATTCATTGTAAACAGATGCATCAAAGCTTTTCTGCTTCTTCTCAGAGAGTATTGTGTTACATTTCTGAGCTTTTATAAATAGAAAATATTTTCGGACAAATATTTTTAGAAACTTACCAAAGTAGATTACTCTAATGACACTGGTCTTCAATAACACACAGTGATGGATAGCATACTCTTAATATTTCAGCTGAAAAAGTGACACCTTATATGTTTCTTATATCATGTTTTGCAGTCGAAAAATATTTCCATAGCAACATGATTAGAAATAACCTTTGGGACAGTTGTCAGAAATCAGATTATACCATTTATACCAGCTTATACCTGGAGTACTGCGTCCAGTTTTGGAGCCCCCATCACAAGAGAGACTTGGAGCAGCTAGAACAAGTCCAGAGAAGGGCCACCAGGATGATCCGAGGGCTGGAGCACCTCTCCTATGAGGACAGGCTGAAAGAGTTGGGGCTGTTCAGCCTGAAAAAGAGAAGGCTCTGGGGAGACCTTATAGCTGCCTTCCAATACCTGAAGGGACCTACAAGAAAGCTAGGGAGGGACTTTTCATAAGGGCAGGTGGTGACAGAACAAAGGGTAATGGCTTTAAGCTGAAAGAGGGTAGGTTTAGATTAGATATTAGGAAGAAATTCTTCACTGTGAGGGTGGTCAGACACTGGAACATGTTACGCAGAGACGTTGTGGATGCCCCCCCCGGAAGTTTTCAAAGCCAGGTTGGATGAGGTTTTAAGCAACATAATGTAGTGGGGGGTGTCCCTGCCATGGCAGGGGAGTTGGAACCGGATGATCTTTAAGGTCCTATCCAATCCAAACTGTTCTATGATTCTATGATTCTATGATTCTATACATCAAGAAGAATGCGACCAGCAGGTCGAGGAAGCTGATCCTCCCCTCTCCTCTGTCCTGGTGAGGCTGCATCTGGAGTGTTGTGTCCAGTTCTGGG
>NW_010304644.1:39689-44572 GCF_000700745.2 Antrostomus carolinensis | reverse complement strand
GGCCTGTTGAGCCTGGAGAAGAGAAGACTGAGAGTGGACCTTATCCATGTTTATCAATATCTAAAGGGCAGGTGTCAAGAGGATTGGGCCAGACTCTTTTCAGTGGTAGCCAGCGACAGGACAAGGGGCAACAGGTACAAGCTGGAACACAAGCGGTTCCACTTAAACATGAGGAAACATTTCTTTACTGTAAGGGTGACAGAGTACTGGGACAGGTTGCTCAGAGAGGTTGTGGACTCTCCTTCTCTGGAGATATTCAAAACCCAGATGGATGCAGTCCTGTTTAATTTGCTCTCAGCGAACCTTCTTTGGCAGGGGGGTTGGACTAGATGATCTCCAGAGGTCCCTTCCAATCCCTACCATTCTGTGATTCTGTAACCCTAATCCATATGTTCACTATATCCATGCAGGCAGCCTGGTTTTGATTCTCTCTCACTTTGCAGCAGGAAACATAGAGGTATTCCTAGGAAAGAGATTCATCTTCCTTATTTGCCTATTGCCATACACCATAGACAGAGATATGGCTAAGCCAAGACCCATCCTCATAACCAGGAGAATAAAGTCCTCTTGTACATAGTGCATAAGCTCTTCCTCCATAATTTCCAGTCTTGGTCTGTTTGTCCTTCAGGAGATAAAAAAGACAGACACTTGATGGGATTAATTTGGCCTCACACGTGGCCTGGATACTAAAATAAAAATAAGACATAGATTTAGCCAGAGTTTCTGTATTTCTTGAAAAGTAACTATGTACACTTTCTGGAGGATCCAGGAGAGACAATCAGACATTTCAAACTACCCTTGAGCCTCAGAGATCTTGAATTTTCAGAAGAGCAAAACACTTAACTATAACTGCTGTGTAAGTCTCCAACTACTTCAAAATATCCTTACTTTAGCTGGAACTCAATTAAGTAACAGAGTTTCACTGACTCATCTAATCATTTTCACTTTCCTAGTATGCAAAAGCTCTAAAAATGTTGCAGTTTTTGCTATAATATCAATCATAGAATGGTATGGGTTGGAAGGGACCTTAAAGATTATCTAGTTCCAACCCCCCTGCCATCAGCAGGGACACCTCCCACTCGAACAGGTTGCTCAAAGTTTCCTCTAACTTGGCTTTGAAAACTTCCAGGGAGGGGGCATCCGGAAGTTCTCTGTGCAACCTGTTCCAGTGTCTGTCCACCCTCACAGTAAATAATTTCTTCCTAATGTCTTATCTAAATCTAGTCTCTTCAAGTTTAAAGCCATTTCCCCTTGTTCTATCACTACCTGCCTTTTTAAAAAGTCCCTCTCCAGCTTTCTTGTAGGCCCCTTCATGTCCTGGAAGGCTGCTATAAGGTCTCTCCAGGGCCTTCTTTTCTCCAGACTGAACAGACCCAGCTCCCTCAGTTCTGGTGTTAATGAGTGTGTTTCCTGTATATGAGCATTACTAGAAACTATTATTATTACTTATTATACCCTTATGTTCTACATCTGTTCATTGTGCATTATTTTTAAGCAGACCACAGCAGTTATTATTCCACTGGTTAATTCATTTGGCTAACAAGCATCTAACCCCTACTATTCTAGACAATTAGTGAGTTGTGTTATCAGCCATAAAGATGAATAGAGAGAAACACCCATGAAGAAAACACATAGTTTAGCAAATATAAATAATAATAATAATACATATTTTAATCATTGTGATGTCTTCTTTTGAAAACAATGTATTTAAATTTAATTCTCCCACCTATTACAATCACAGTAATTCTGTCTCTGAGAAACATAGTGATGTGTAAGTTTGAGGGACTTGATCTAGATGTTGTTAACACATTATATTGTTGATGAAGTTCATTATAAACAGGCTGAATGATGACCAGCAAAATGCTCCTCAGGGTTTTTTTTTTTTTCAGAAAAAAAAAGGTTGGTTTTTGAGGGTTTTTTTTTGTTTGTTTATTTTTACGTCTGCTGGAAGCTTGTGTAATCCACCACAAACTTATAAACCAATGAATTATCTGGAACACAGACAGTGGAACTTCACACTGCTGGAGGACTGCTGCAGGTGTACTTTTGAAAAGATGAAGGACAGAGTCGTCTTGTCATTACAGTCTTTTACTACACATCCAAAAATCAGTGGTTAAATTTCAAGTCAAAATGTATCTGTATTACTTACAGACTAATCTTAAAATAAAACGCAACACCTGAAATATCAATTTTTCATCAGATGAAAGTGTTAGAACCCTGGTGCAGAGTCTGACTTGTTTTTCTTTGTCTTAGATAATATTTTCTCCTGCAGATTTGAATGACTCAATAGAACAAAACAAAGCTGATTGATAAATAATTTACAGGAGACTGAATAATCTTTAAAAATAATTTAACAACCTGCAACTTGAATGCTGAGACATTTTATTTGCTCGAATCTAGCTTATTAGATTTTATCCACTGTGTGTGTCGGAAAACTAAACCTGTTTATCAGTTTGGAGTATAAATGACCTTATATAAAGAAAAAACAGTAATTTTCCAAATAAGTAGTGAACAGCGATGTATCTCATGAAAGGTTTTTGATGACTTTTTTTTTTGTTTTTTCTTATGAATGGTCATCTGTTCCAAAAGGTACAGTGTGGGAACTTTACTAGATTGACATCCAAGATATTTTCCAAGAAAAATAAATCTAATTTTATTATATTTTTTTCCTGAATATATATTCAGAACAATGTAATACTGATTCTGGTTTTGTGTTCTCCCCTATTCCAAAAACATGCAAAAAATATTCAGCTCATTCTGTATGAAAAACAGACAAGAATAACATTAAGTTCACACTTTTATTTCTATTCCTATTTGTCTGTTTCATAAGAATTTATGACAAATTCCTTAGTGTTTCACCAAGACAAATTTCTTAAGTAGTTTCAAAGATTTTTTTTTTTTTAAATATATAGGCCACAAAGAGGAATTATTATTGTTGCTGGCTGTACATCAACAATAATATTCTGAGTCTTCCATATATATCATCAGCTGAGGACCTAAACTATTTAAACACTTTTCAGATATTTACCTCTGTCATACTGCAGGGAATGAATGAAGTTCATCAAGCTTTAACAAAAAGAAAGGTCCTACTGGCTTTATGCAGTTGAGATCTTGGGGATTAATGTGACTTATTCCCACTGTAACATAGCAAATTGACCCTTTTGTAAGTACAAATACAATTTAGAAGCCAAAAATTAGACAGTGCAAAAATCTTAGTGCTTTGTGAAGAATTTAGCAATGAAGAAAACAAGACAAACTGACATTGAAAGTGTCATCACAAAAATTTCACCTGATGTTAACATGTATTTCCAAATTAATATTTATTGTGTTAAAAAATAGTTATGCTACTTTCATATTTTAAGCCCATTTGAAGGTACTAAAATTATTAAGCAGAGAAAGTAGCAAGAATTTGCCTAAACTTATGGCCTTGACTAAACAATTTGTTTTTCAAAAGTCATGAATGCCTAGAAATGTTATGACTGTTAACACACCTGAAAATAAGACCACTTATTTAAGCATGTATGTGATAAAGCTCTAAGCACTTATGTTTGAGTACTCTTCATGGAAGTTCAAATAGACTGTACATTAATACATTACTGTACATAGATACATAGTCAAATAAACTGTACATTAATACATTACTACTGCCTATTTCTCACATAAATATGGTCTTACTGCAAGGATACTGTCATGGAGTTGCCAAAGTGATAAAGCTGTAAATGCAGTTTTGGTTTCCACAGTTCATAATGGGTCAAGAGCTTGCACATTAGGAGTTATTAATAAGTAACAGGCATATTGCTTTCATAACCTAGCCTTTCATTCTCTGTTATCTTTCATGGTGAAGGCATGGTATCAGTGTTATGATATCAAACATGACAATATCTGCATGCATGGGAGTCCTTTGGAATATCCTATCCATCACAACAGAAAGGTAACTTGAAGTGGGCTCCTTTGTGAAAGGTAGTGCTTGGTCTGAAGACCAGCACTTTTAACAGAATACTAAATGCTTGATATTTTTTTAATGAATCTAAAAACTGGTCTTCAAGTAGGCACCTCGAAAGTATTAAGGAAGAGAGAAGAATTGCAGAACGTCTTTTCCCATGGATATTTTCACTGTTAATGAATATTGCTCTTTTAACTTCTGCCTGCCAGTCTCTCTTTTTCCAGTTTTAGAGAGTTCAGGATCACAAAACATTTATTTGCATCATATAAATTCTTTAATAATCTACATTCATGTTTAGTCACCTTCTTTACCACATTTCTTTTCCTTTTTGTATGAGTAAGCTGGACATTAATGTTCTCAAGTATTCTGAAACCCTCCCCTTTGGGACAAAGACAAATTCAAAAAATGTTAAAATTTTTAAGATAGATTAAAAAATGAACATCTGGGTTTTGTCCCTCTCTCCCTCCCTATTATTTTTGTAATAACAGAATAGCTAAATCTTCAGTTTTATGATTGTATTCTTTCACCTCGATCTCTCATTACCCTATTAAGCAAGAAATTAAATACTTATTTGGAGACACTTAATTTAAAGAGTTATCCTTTTATTTGCTCTAATTGAGTTCCCAGATGCCAAATCAAATTTGTATTCCAAGTATCTACTTTGGCAGAATGCTGCATAATAAGATCCTTTTTATTTTTATATAAAAATGATATTTTTTTAAAATTCACTATTCTCATCATTCAGTAAACATATTTTCATTACAAGAGACAGAAATTTCAGTTTGTTCAGGGATCTGCTTGGCAAGATATAATGGGAAAGAACAAAGAGTCCCAGGGGAGTTGATTGGTCTTCAAGGAGATCTTTCTCAAAGTAAAAAATAAATAAATAAATAAATAAAAAATGGGAATTTCAAGGGAACATCACATTGGGACAGCAAGG
>NW_010304644.1:0-39675 GCF_000700745.2 Antrostomus carolinensis | reverse complement strand
TGTAGGGAATGTACAGGGATGCTTACCATGGCTGAGCTCGGTGGCAGAGAAAATCTGCTCAGTTCACAGGACAGAGGTGGTTTATTATTTTACTAATGATACATAGTTCAGAAGCAATGATATAGCTGATCCCAGCAGTTTTAATATCACATCCACATGCATACCTTTGCACAGCTGCATACATACACACCCACCCCTTCCAACCAGCTAAGAAGTGAATCTACTGAATCATCTGCATAACTGAAGGAACTGTCATGAGACATAAACTTTTGAGTATCACTGTTTCTTTGTTCCATTCACTATAATTTCTTTCTATGTAAGGAAGGTTGATGATTCAAATCTTGAATATGACATTTTATTAATTAACTAGAACAAGAGAATTTGAACTACAGGGTAGATTAATAAATTAAATGACAAGACTCTAAATCCCTGGTTGATTGTCACTTTATTCAGAAATACTTTGAAAATTCGTAAGCAGACACTGAGTAGAGTTGCTGTGCTGTGCAATGTTGACTAGTTTTACAGGTGTACAAGTTGTCAAAGATAATTGGGTGTTGTTGTGGGTGTCTTTGAATAAAGTGTTACTTATGTTCCCCATCTCTGATTTTTGTAGGAAACAGTGATATTTATTCTTAATTGTTGACTGCTGTCTGGCATTTGATGGATTTATTTTATGGGTTTTTTAGCAGGATGTAATGCAGGATGATCTGTATTAATATGTCTGTTATACTTACACTTTACAGAACACAGTATAAAATGAACATCTTCATGCTGACTGCATTTTGTATTTTACTTCATATCATGTTTTACTGTGACTCAAGAAATCCTGTTCTGTGCAAAAAAAACAGCGATATATTTATGTCAATGGAAGCAATGACTATAATTAGACTGGACTTGCTAGCAATCTGAGTAGCAGATTTTTAGTTCTGTAACTCAGTTCTGTAACACCTCTGAGGTGTTGATTTTTTTTTTTAAACTTTGCATTTTTGAGGACTAAGAACCACTAGAATTTGTATATCAACTATAATGTGGTAAATAGTCTATGCTGGCTTCTTCTAATATAGTACTTCCATATGGAATAGGTGCCAGTCATATGTGCCATGCAGTGCAATACTGTATTAACAATACCACAATTCTAAGCTAGCTTTGAATAAGGTCTTCTACAAGACAGTACAAGTTTTCTTACGTATTTCTACAGGGTACAGTACCTTTAAAAAAATGCTGCTTCTGAGCCTGGAAAACTTATGCTTTATATGATTCTGCATTGCCATACATAACAAAATTCATCCATAAAAGCACTGCAAGCAACTTGGGAAGCATAGGACAGATAGCATATTCTGAAGGATTACATTAGGCAGTGTAAGCCCAATCACAACAGGTGATAAATGGATGGATGGATGGATGGATGGATGGATGGATGGATGGATGGATGGAATAGAAGCACTGGACTAAACAGGACATTGAACGCAACTATTCTATTGCAAATTAAGTGGGAAGAGGCATAGAATAGTTCCAGATATGCCTGTGGCACAAATCTGCATCACCAGAGTGGAGCAATCTCTAGTCTGTCACTATTTCAGCCATTGTGCTTTTTTTGTTTGTTTGATTTGGTTTTGTTTTAATTTTATATTATAAATATTTTCAGGGGTGAAAAAAGGGTGAAGGATAGTTATAGAAAGAATATATTTTTGTAGTCCCTACTCAATTAAAAAGTGCACTGATCTTGGCATATTTTAACCAAAGGCACCAGTGCAGTGCGTAGTCTCAGGCTGTACCTTGAACCTGAGCCGAATTGTACCAAAACTAATTCATGGCAATTCCTCATTGACATAAATCATAATCAAGCCTTAGAAATCAGCTTATAAAACAACTTTTTTAAATTTTTTTAAATTTTTTTTTCTGATATGTATTCAGTTGTGTATCCACCTTTTTTTTTTTTTTTTTTTTGGTCAAAAGCTTTTGCTGAAAAATGCAGATTAAGGTGAATTACCCAAAGATTTAATTTTTTAATTTAAGATACACTTTCTTTTCACTTCATTGATAGTGTATGAAATATATATACATGTAAAACAGTTCAGTTGTTCTCTGAAGTTAGACCAGTTGCTTTTAACAGCAGTACATTTTATATTCCTCCATAAGTATAATTTTCTTATATTTTCTTCAAGGTATATTATCTTGTAATTTCTATTCAAATTTAATTTTATTTTTGTTATTTCCAATGCTAATCCATCACATCCATTATCCTTCTCATCTCCATATATTTTTCAATTTTAGATTACTATTCTTGATTTGAAGGACAATTTGATTTGATGTGCAAAACTGGAAAACTTCAAGTCTTCTCATCCACAGCATAAGACTGATCTTTTTTTGTTTAGTTTTTTCCTAAATGAACAGTTGTAATTTAGCTATTTCCTGTACTTCAGTACTCCTTTCTGATTAGTTAATCAAAAACAGTTGTTAAAGTTGTATTTTGAATGGAAAAACATGTGAAACAATAGGAGAAAAGGAGATGGCATCCAAAACAGAGCTCCAGCATTGTCATTTATTCCACACAAGAAAAGTATTGCAGAGAAACTTCTGGCTTCAGTAAAGCACTGTGTGGCTGTAACAAAACTTGAACATTCAGAACACTGTTGAATTAAGGATGAAATGTTCAGCCTACCATATCTATCAAAGAATTCCACAATGCAAGTGGGACAGTTGGCTTTACAGAGTATTTATCACATGCAACATTGCACATCTGGACTCAAACTCTAATTCTCCTGTTCAAAATGTTTAATCCTCTTTTCTGTGAGAGGATCGATTGACCCAGAGTGAAAAATTGTCTGTGATGCCAACTGTGCAACTCTTCATCACCTTCATATATGGCTACTCATGTGGAATAACCTCAATTTTTTGGAGATTAAGTGTGTGAATACATGGTCACCAATGTAGATAGCAGGTGTACAAAGTATCAGTATTCTGAACTTTAAAAAAAATACAGATATATTTGGAATTTTTGCTGCCTTTAACAGAACAGTAGACATATTTTCTTGTGGGTTTTTTTGGTTGTGAAGGTGAATGGCTGGGATTTTTTGCTGTTCTTTTGTAAATATATATAAGCCTCAAAGTATCAAGAACTATATAATAAAATCAGATATGCTTTAAAATTATTAATATATTAATATATGTTACAATAGTCTAGTTTACTGAATTTAGCAAAACAATCCTTTGCAATTCTTTTCCATGTTAAAGCATACTGCCTTAACAAATTGATGTGCTCTCTTTCAGCTTTGGTTTCAATACCATTAAAAGTGTGTGCTGTGTTTCTAGGGTTCTATAAACCATTCAATACCTTTAATTAGAAGATATGAATATATTTTAACTTGTATACTTAAACCTAAGGACAATTTTGAACACATTTATGAAAGAAACAATGTTGTAGATTATGTGTTTGACACAAAAAAAACCAACAAAAAACTGAGAGCTAAAGCCACATTCAGCCTCTGTATTTTGGGTGCTATATTTCAGCTTTGTGAAAGGGCTGTAAAGGAGATTCCCTACAACTCAAGAAAAAAATCTACCTTGTTAAACAGTGAAGAATATATTATGCAAAAAAAAAGGCTTATTAAATAACTCATTGAATTGAGCAAGTGTTCTTTCCTCTTCTTTGTTCTCATTCTTCACCACAGCGAGTTAATCACAACGTGTCTTTTCCTCTTCTATAAGCAGTTGTGATCTGACAGGCAAACAGAATACAGTACAAAGGAAATTATAATGATCATAAAGAAAAACAACCAGACAACCAGACAACTACCTGACAACCAGAAATTCAGCACTTAGTAAAAGTTTTAAAATATTGTTGAAAAAAGCAATAAACATAAGGGTATGAACTCTGTACAGTAAAAGCAGACAACCTTGAAGACTCTAAACAGGCTGAAATGCCATTGGACAGAGTCAAAAGTCACACACTTTGGAATATTATCTTTCAAGTCTGCTGTAAAATGAGATATAAAAACCTACTGGCTAAAAAGCACGAGCACTTTCTGAGAGAAGACTTGTACTCACAGGTAAGTATTCTAATCACTATGCAAAAGTTTCCTTCAACTTTGTAAGTGTACACTGCTGAGTAATTACTTACACAAAATACTCTATACAATATGGAAACTGAAAAGAAGTATTTGTGACAGAGCATCTAATGAATCTACTGTCCTATATTAGAAAGCCACTAATATAAGGACCACAAAGCTTATTTCTGTGCAATTGAAAAACTGAATATCAACTTCTTAGATTTGTTCCTTGAATTACTTCATACTTACCCTTAATATGGGATGAGAAAGCCTTTGGTATCTGCTTGAAGCAGCCTTTGCTAACTACTTGAACTTCACTCCTCTTTATTCACTTCTGCAAACGATTAATTGAAACAGAAAAAAAAAAAACCATGACAGCATGGTCAAGGAAGAAGGCATTTGCAAAATACAGAAGTTGACAATAGAGCTAATAATTAAAATATTCAGGGGTGTATATTTAATAGAGTAACCATATGTTAACATGCCTCTCTTTCCCATAGACTTTTTTTTAGACCAGACAAATCAAGTGTTAAGCCTTTTCATACTGATAGGTTTTACAGTTATCTTGTCTGAGCAGGCCAGCTGCATACAAAGGGACAATAAGACATTCAAGCTACATGTTCCTGACTAAAATAAAGTCAATACAGTTGTAATTAAAATAAAGTATAAGAGATTTTTTTTTCTGGTTTTACTTTTATTCAAAGAAAACACTCCAGCTTTTAGAGTCTCTCTTCTGCAAAGAAATTTAGGTAATGTAAAGCCTTTTTATTTTTCCAAATCTCTACATATATCTTTATAATGTGATCAAAAGAAAATTAAGAACTTTCATTTCCAAACTATGAAGTTAGGATGTGCTTCCAGAGTTGCTAACCTTGTCCACAACTGTGAGAAGTTCAGCTCAAGGATGCAGCTCTACTGTCTCGTAGCAAACCACTGTCCAAGAGCTTTCTGAAAAAAAGAGTGATGTCTTAGACAGAATTGAATATCTCCCAGTGTTTGTCTAAAGGTTCATATGCTTCACAAGATACCATTCTATACTCTTTCTTAAGCCTCTTGGCCATCTTACCTCTCTTGACCTGTTTCCAAAAGTACATATAAAATGTCAACAGTCTAGATTCCAAAAGGAGTTATGCTCCTTAATATTCATGAAGTTCTTTCCACATCTGGAAAGGAAAAAATTGCTTTCAGGTTTGGTTGAAAAGAATATGGAGAGGGAGGATTAGCATCAGTGTTAATTCTTTGTTGCTGTTCACTCTCTGTATTCAGTTTCCCAAATTAAAAGGCTGACCTCTTTTTTTAATTATTATTATTTTATTTCACTTTTTTAAGAAAAACATTGAACATTGGAAGAAGTTGCATCAAAGTTTTAACTGTTCTATTTACATGTTTTAAAATTCCTGTATCAAAATTGTTTGTCAACATGCACTTTTAAGTTTTAATCCTAAAAATGTGAATGTATCTTCATAAGAAAAATACATTCCACAGTTTATGCATACAAAACTACAATATTCAAAGATGTAATTAAATTCTAAATATACTTCATCTTCCTGCATGAATGCAGATTAAATGATATATTGGCTAAATCCACTCAGAAGCTGTATTTTTCTCTTTAACCTGCAACAGGAAACCCACAGAGTCAGTGACAACTCCCACCAGGCAGTGACAGTCACATGAGCATGGGGAGGGGGAACCAGCTTCAACCATCTCCAACCAGCGCCAACCAGTCAAGGACACCTCAACCCACTGAGTGAGGCCCTGCCAGGGCCCAGATACAGGTAGAATTACAGAGCAAAAGATATATGTGTGAGCAGACACAGGCAGGACACAGGAACAACCACAAAAACTATGGATAAAATGCAAAAAGCAAATTTATTCTCATTACCTTACGAACGGGTGTATCTCCACAGCAGCACCAGGGACAGAGGCACATAAGTGGAAATGTAGGCAGCATGGAGCTCAGTCCTTGCTAGAGTGAGAATGAGAGATTCCAAACCTGCCTCTCTTGCCCGTATATAAAGGATTTCTTCACAGGCAGTAGTTTTCCATTGTGCTTTGATCTTTCTCACTGCAGGGTAGGAATCTCAGGCATATGTAGGATGCCCTGGAGTCTATCACAGGCCTATGTTATCTAGATGCAGATGCTCTACTTGTCAAGCACTAAACAACAATTAGTAGTGTGATATATGTGTTTTTTGACACCCCAGGTGCAAGTCTCTTGAGCCTGTTTACAGTCCTCCTCACCAATCTTCCTTTATATTCCCACAATATATAAAAGTTTTAAACACACATATAAGGAAAATTGTTACCTATTTATGGAATTCAGAGGTTCACTCACTTCTGCATAGGTACTTAACTACTTATACAGAGATACTGCAGGTGTTCATTACTTGCTGTGTTTGGTGATCAGATTTACGTGATAAACTACAGAACTGCATGATGAAATAATTATACATCTCTGAGCAATTTTTACCTGTAAATAAATATGGGATTTATTTTTACAAAACCATGCTTCTTCATTGCCCTGTACACACCATGAGAAACAGGGGATATGATGAAGTTTGTTGCTTACCTGCTGAAATCTGATGTTGGTGTTTTCAGAAAGAAATCTTTCACTTCCCAAATATATGACTCTCTTAGATTAACTTCAAAAGGTCTCAAAAAACAAAAAACAAACAAACAAACCCCCACCCCCCTGACATTTAATTTTATATAGATTCAGTTTTGTCGCTTTTTGTTCTCCTGAGGTATACTAATAATCAGGGCCCCTTGTTTTGTAAATGAAGAAAAAAATACAGTACAAGAGAGTTTCTGACTGCAAGGATCCAGAAACTGATATCATGACTTGAGCAATAAATTCTAATTTCCTCAACATTTCAGGATGAAATACTCACAAACAATCTGAGCCAAAAAAAACAGAAGTAGTGATGTTAGATCAAATATCTGATACTTGCTTCAGAAGTTTAGCTGAACACTGCTATTTTAATGTAGTGCTATGTACTGACATGCAAGAACAATTTTTTTTTTTTTTTTTCCCCCAATCATATTAATGGATGATAATTTCTGGCTGGTGGTTTGGGGGTTTTTTGTGGTTTGGTTTTTTTTGTTGTTTGGTTTGGGTTTTTTGTTGTTGTTGGTTTTTGTTTGTTTTGGGTTTTTTGCTTTTTTTTCTTTTGTATTAGGTACCTGAGTAACCTGTGTCTTAACTAAACTGTTAGCATGAATTGACGCGCTGTGATTGATACCTTTCTGTTTCAGTAACGTCTGATAAACCTGTGACCAGTGTGATCAAGCAAGAGCTCTGGAAATTATTTGAGGATCACCTTTGAGTTCATGTGTTGAGAAAGGGCTCAAGATATACTACAGTCCATTCAAAAAACTTCCTTTTTATTTAGGGTGAAATACTTAGGACTAAATTTATGAAGGTACTAAGGGCAATGTCATTGTTCAGTACTGCAGCGCCTAATGGGCAGACTGTTGACTCAGGTCTTAGACTTGGACTCAGGACTTCAGTTTTCCATGCAATATAAGGGAAGTATAATAAATAATAAAATAATAAATAAATAAAAAATTGGCAAACTGCTGAAGCTAATTAAGAGTGCAGTACAGAGGAAAGAGAAAATCGTAGCCATAACTAATACTGAACACATTTAGCAATTAGATTTTCATGAATATTCACACTGCGTAATTTTTTATACTTTATTTGGTCTCTCATGTTAGGAACAAAAGTTATTACGCTCTTAAGTTTTGGTCATTCAGGCAAATACAAAATTCCCTGAAGATTTAAGAGAACTTTAGGAAGTTCTCTATCTAAATGTAGTACACAAAGAATCTTACATACTTATGGGTTCTTGTTGTGAAATACTGATATTTCAGAGTATTGAGAGCAAGTGGAAAACTTTCTTGTGTATATCCAAAGCTAAGAGTTGGAGGAAGAAAGGTGGTCCAGGTGGTAGTCTAGAAATTAAAGTGAATTTAGGTATCTAAATCCCAGCTTCAGAAGACTACTGTGATTCCCCTTGTTCTAGGAGAGAGTTCCCAGATTGCCCAAATTTCTAAAAAATATGTGTATTCCTCAGCTATCCAATTGAACTTGGTCCTGCTTAAATAAGCAAGAAAACATTCTTTTTGAAGAGATGACATGATTCAAAACATTAGGATATAAAATAAATCTCTGCATCTACCAGTTGTATAGTGAATTATTAGTATTTTATTATAATGTAATTTATAAAAGCATTACTACTTTAGTTTTTAATTCCAAGCATAACAGCTCCAACAATAAAGCTACTAAAATAGTTGAAATAATTTCATAGGCTTCAACCTATAATTCTCATATGGGAAGTAAGAGATCTGAAAAGATGGCTTAAGCAGTAGACCATTATGAAGCAGATCACATACTACATTTTGTAATAACTATTTTGTATGCTGGAGACTGAGGAAAAAAAAATAGTACTGGTTCCTTTTCCAATAAAAAATCTGACCATCTGTTAAGATTCAGAATTAGAGAATGATTGTTAGAGAAATTTAGTCTTCTGTATATTCCCTGATGATGTATCAGGATACACAGATGCTCTCATCACTTTTGCAGTGGTAGTGTAAACATAATGAGTGACCATTATTTAGAGTAGTGGTCTCTGTTTTTCTCAGCAAGTCTGCAAGGAATTAATGACACTGTAGGGATATAATTTCCTAATTTAATAATTCTAGTTCAGCACTCCCAAAGCTGAGTCTTGTCCAAGAGTTCCAAGGTGTTTGTGAGTAGATCAGTTTCAGTTCTTAGATGGCTTCACACACAAGATTATGAAGGAATGTAACAGGTAAGGAATGTAATAGCTAAATGATAGATTTAAGCACATCAATAATGTTTACTTTAGGGATTCAGATATCAAGAGAACCAGAAAAGGAACATATAATTTGGAAAATATAATAATATTTCAATCATAATCTTTATTGCATTATATTATATTGAAGTAAGAAGTATAACTTTTCTTCCATTCTTTTATTTTTTTTCTTACTATAAGTTTTAAAAATGTCCATCAATTCCATGTAGATTATAGTTTCTATGGCTTCTTCAATCACATGCAATAATCAGCAATTCTTAACAATTAATTCTCATCAGATCCCCTAGACTGTCACTGAGTGATTCTTTTTCTCTTTATTTGCCTATTCCCAGATTCTTCATACATAAATTGTTCTTTTCCATTTATATTCAGATACAATTGTATGTACGGCACATGAAATCAGATTCATGAAACATGTTGAAACTACCATTTATCTGGATTATTTATTAATAGTACAGCACACAGCACAATCAATTAAAAAAAAAGAAGTTGGTTTGGTATTCAGATTTTACAAGATTCTACTTTGGATAACTCTGTAACCATTTACTTTGCCATTTTTGGTCATCTGACATAAATAATACTAACACTTTTTCTTATATTTTCTTTTTTTTTTTTTTCAGCCTCAGGTTAGCAAGGAATCTCTCTACTATTTGTCTATCTCACTAAATTATGAAAGTTATCTAAGAAAACGGTAAGTTTTCAGGTAGTTATTGATGCCATTTAAATGACAGGTATGTTTACAAAACTGGTGACATTTTGCAAAAATGTAGCATTGTTTTACATTTTCACTAAAAGAACAGATGGTATTTGTAGCTAGTTACTGAGAAGGCATGCAAAAGCCTGCTGATGATCAGAATTTTCATGATTCTGGTGCTAGAAGGTGCACAAGAGAAAAGTGAAATATCATGTGAAGAAAGAAGTCTATGCGATACTTGCAGTAAGAGAATTAATGTGTGGATATTCTATGTTTTCATTCTGTGTTTACCATCTCCTAGTATATTATTAGTATTACTTCTGGCAGAACGCTCTTTCAGGATCTAGATTAGTGATTGATATATATATATATTTAATCAGAAATAGAAACTTTGAGTCTTGCATTCAGTAGTTGCAAGAATAAGTCTCTTCCAAAGTTTAAAGTAATTTAAATTTCTTTTTTCTCCTCATACTTTAAAAAAAGCCCCAAACCTGCAATCTGTATATAACTGTAAAATTTACTCCAACCGTTCCCCTGAAATAATTTGAAATAAATAAATTTCTTCCTTGGATCTCATACTTTAATTTCTTAATTGATTCACATAAGATGCCTGCAAATCTTACAGAATTAAGATACACAATGTACCTGTGGATACGCAATACCTTTTCACATCATATTTTAACAGTGGAACACTAAATACTTTATAAACCTTGCCGTTCTCCAGAAAACATCAAAGGATTATGTTTCCTGGAGAGTAATAGATAAGAAGACTGCGGTCGGAATGGAGAATTTGGCCATATATAATATATTCTTTGAGAATAACCTGACAAATCCAAACATAGAATACTGGTGAAAGGATTGAAATGGTTTTGAGGAAAACAGTGCTCATTAACTATTTTTTGATGAAAACTATAGTGTATATGTTGAAGATATAAAAAGTTATTTTTGTAAAAAAATAGAGAATAAAAATATCTTCTGTCAAAAGTCTCTGGTTAATAGGTATGTTTAAAGCACACTTCACCAGTCCATATTTTAGAGTGACTAAATAGACTAAGCTACACAATGAAAAAATATACTTAACAAATAAATACAAGACATATAATATTAGTACAATTATAGTAGCAGAGATCTTTCTTTATATATGTAACATTAGTAGGATCAGGCAGAGAAAATATATATATTCTTAGGGTGACAATAAATCCTGTCTTCTATATTTACTATTTGTTTTTAAAGATTTTTTTTAAGATGGAGATTTTGCTTCTCATTTCATTTACATTTTGAACGTTTCATTTTTTTCAAAGTTTACCTATGAACTCGAACCCATAGAACAGTTGTAATTATATATTTACATTTGTAACGTCCTTATTAAAAAAAAAAAAAAAGAAAAATAAATCAATCACATCTCAGACAGTGCTAGATTATTAAAATGAAAAACAATGAGTCACCTGAAGACAAATTTCAGAGATCTGGGGAATACAAGCACATGATGACACGAGTACAATTTAGGACCAGTCAAACAGAAGCTTTATTAATTATGATCATAGTCAAGGAACACTTGGGGAGTGTTTTCCACTCTGCACCCCGGTTCTCTCCCAAGCTGGTGCAGAGACTCAACCTATACACTGTTGCAGGAAAAAAAAAAAAAAAAAAAAAAGGTGAGGAAAAATAATCAATTTGATGTTAAAAAAGCCTATAGGAATGTCGCAAGCAGTATTATATTAGCTTAGAAGTGGGGAGTTAGCTTTTAGTGGAAAGGAATGTTATTTTAGTTAGGATAAACCGGAACAGGCTGCCCAGAGAAATTGTAGATGCCCCATCATCGGAGGTGTTCAAGATCAGGTTGGACGGGGCTTTTAGCAACTTGATCTGGTGAAAGATGTCTCTGCCCATGATGTGGGATTGGTCTAGATGATCTTTAAAGGTTCTTTCCAACCCAAACCATTCTACTATTGTATGAAACCATATTTTTATATATTTTGTTTTACATAACTTGATAACTCATACCCTTATCTTCTTATTACATAGTAGTGTGGAGTTTTGTTATGTTTTGTCATGTGAAATTTGGTATGTCACATGAAGTTTTAACAACTTCACTTGTCAGTGAAGTTTCATGATAAGATTTTTAGATTACTCTTTTGACATGAAAGAACATAGTAGACTCACTATTATCAAGTTTCAGACACAAGCAGGATTCTCACGCTACAACGACCATAAGCAAAATGATGGACCTGGGATCAGTCAGAGAATGAGGCATCATAAAAGCTTTCAGGGAAAGGATGAGGATGTAAGTAAATAGACATGAATGTATTATTTTATTTTGGCATCTTGAACATAAACTGTGCTTTTACACAAAATGTTTTTATGTTGTTATTAGGTCTCTTAAAACCTGTTACAAAAATAAGATTGTTATTTTTAAAAGAACCCACCTTGCTAACAATATGAATTAAAATACAAAAAACTTAAAAATCTTCATAGAATTGTTGTTACAGACTCTTTCTACTTTAATTTCTGTTAGATTAGATCTTAAAAGAGTACATTAACTCTGTGTAATGAAAAATCTCTGACATTTTTTCAGTTAAAATCAGGAAAGTTTGAGGGAAACTTATTTAGACACAACCTATCTAGAAACAAGTCATGGTAAATCCTGGAAATATTTTATTTTTTTTTAGCTGTTAAAACCACTGAAATAAGTAATCCAGCAATATTTTTCAATACAAGTGCTAATACACTAATAATACTAGTATTTCAAATTCAGGAAAATATGTCTCTTCACAGTTTCAATGACATCGTGTGGTGAACACAAAAACTGTCAGCCCTATAAATTTCTACAAGAAATAAAGAATTTTAATTTTGAAATTAATTATTGTTGTACTGCTTAAGTCAAATTTTTAATGATTAGTAGTATGTGTGTGTACATAAAAATTATTATAAGAGCACTTAAACCAAATGTGGTTTAGTATTTTAAATAACAGCAGTCTTAAAAGAATTTTTACCTGGTATTGGAAAGAAGTATTTGCAGTAATGGTGGATGTATTTTATATTTAATTCATAGCTGGAAGGAGTTCGATACAATCAGAGATTTTTAAAAGCTAAACTTCTTATTTTTTTCAATAGAACAAAATAATCTCTGTCTTTAGCAAAACACATGCACGCACACATATGAAGCACTTAGAACTTGTCCCATTTTCAGTTTGTTTTTTAAAAAAATTGTTGCACCATTTATTTTGTGAAGATATGTAGCAAAGATTAATGCAGCTTCTAATTTACCCTAAGTCAACATACAGATTTGGGTACTTACATAAAATGCATTTTGAGAAGTAATCTAAAGGATAATATGTTACTGTGACTATTTTTACCTAATATTAAACTGCTGTGGTATTTGTCTGTTGGTTTTTGTTGGATTTATTTGGGGTGGGTTTTTTTGTTGTTGTTTGTTTGTTTGCTTGTTTTTTTCCATAAAAGCAAAGGAAGTTTTCAGTAACTTTTTGTTTTGCATTCTGAATTTACAATTTTTCTCTAAACAGGTTTTGTGTATTTAGTATAAATGAAGCAACTGGTTCTATTTACAGTATTAATGTTTTATTATATTTACAGTATTAATAGTACATTATTTTTTTAGATTTCAAACAGCCTAAAATACTTCTGGAAGGGGGATTGTCTCATTGTTTTGATCCAACATGATGTACTGGGTTTGCCCCTCCTTTATTTTTGCCATTTAGTACTTATGCTGGCATGACTCATGAACATCAAATGTTTTAGCATGGCGAATTCTTATGGAAGTCAGTTGTCTAGAAGACTGAATTTCTTCTTTTCGTTTCTGGCTGTGCTGCTGCCTATTCTCAGTCTCTTGCACTTGGCAGATCACCTGCTCTCTCCTTGAACAATTTTGTTAAGTTGTGTTTTGGGATACTGACTAATTTTACACCTTTTCTATGAGTACTTCTAGTTGAATAATTTGACTAAGCAGCACAGTATGTCTGTTAATCGAAGAATCATATGCAACCTAGTACACTGATGACCATGAGTTTTCTTAAATTTCCCATAAATATGAACCTCTTTAGGAAATAAAAGCAACAATAATGCTACTTAAGTAATTTAGGAAACTAAGTGAATATCAATAGCAAGATCACAGTGGTAACATGATATTTAAAGTGAACTAATTTTAAAAATGTAGTCAATAATCTTATTCTACATTTAGGGGTTCTGTTCCTGTATAGGGAACTTGCTAGTCTATCCAACTGCATTCCAGGTGTCTTATGTGGACACTTTATTTCGAAAGTGGCACTTCAGTCACTTCGTTTTGCTCTTATTATATGCATAAATTGCTTTGGCAGCTAATGGAAGTTAATTTACCTTACTGGATAAAAAGCAGTTGGTACACAAGATTATTATTGTTGCTGTTTTCCTCCTGAGAAATTACTGATGTGAATTCCTAAAGTGTTCATGCACGGAAGAACAGAATTCTGAATAGCTGTACCATTAGCTCAGAGCTACCATCAGCGATGTGTAGATGAAAAAAAGAAAAAAAAAAAAAGAAAAAAAAAAGAAGGAAGTATCTAAAGGATTATTTCATCTTCACATTTCAGGCCAATAAGTTACACAATCTCCTTTGCACTGAAATTTTAGCTTTTTTAGATAGGTACTTGCCTTAAAATGTGTGGCACTGGAATGTTTATAATTTCGCTCTGATTTTTAAAACTAGTGAGAACTTTCTTGTTTGGTAACTATTCTCTATTAGAGGAAATTGCATCCTTGAACATGCCAACTTCTCTTTAGGAATCAGAGGTGAAGAACAAGTGTTAACTGCAGTTTTTCACTTTGAGTACTACTGAACCAAATGGAGTCTCATTGGCCTCTATGGTAGACTAATAATTGTCATCTCAGTAATGTCTGGTACAGAAGGAGTAAAAGTAGGAAAGACAAGGTTGACACAATATCTGAAATGCTCAGAAGAAAGAAAACAAAATAAAAACCACCAACAAAAAAACCCCAAACCAAAACAAAATAAAACAAAACCAAAGGAAGAATCATTAGAGGGCTGAACTGTGATAGCTAACAGGAAGTTATCCAAAAGTAGTCTTATTTCTAAAAAATATTAATGTTAAAGCCTTTGATACTTTTGATATTTTAAATTTAACTTAAACAGAAGAAGATTACTGTAACACTGCATTATAGAAATGTGAGAGACAAACTCCAGGTAAAATTTTAAATATATTAGCTGTTGAGAGAGTGTACAGAAAAATTAGAAAAGTTTGTAACTTATCTAAGACTGTACAGTCAGCATTGCACTGAGGAAACTATGTACTATGTCCTTCGTCAGAGAAGAAACAAAATCTTTATGAAACTTTCAAAATCTAGTACTAATCCTGACTAGGTAATTAGAATTTGCAAAGCAATAAGAATTGCATTTAATCTTATAAAGACTTAAGAACATCCTAATAGTAAGGATGTGAGGGTAATACAATAAAAGATGCCTGAGGCATAAAGACATACAGAGCTTAACGTTGAATTCTCCTGAGCCACCCATCTCAAGCTGAAACTGTTGAGAAAGCTTTTCAGCTACTCTGGTCTATCTGTTTCAATTGACTGTTAGCCTGCTACCTATCATAACAATCAAACCACTTTTTTTCAAATATTGTTTTAAAATTTACTTTCCTAAAGTGCTAGTTGCTGACCTATGCTACCAAACACCTGTGATTGTTTTGGATATAATCTAAATTGTGGCAGGCATTTTCAAGTATATAAAATACAAAAATAATAAAATATAATGTAAATAATGGAATTTTACTACCTAAGAACACCAAGAAACATTTTTTCTACTGTAAGGGTAACAGGCATAGGTTTCCCAGAGAGGTTGCAGAGTTTCCTTCTGTACATGGTTCTGGACAACCTGTTCTAGACAACCCTGCTTGAGCAGGTGGTTGGAGAAGATCACCTCCAGAAGTCCTTTCCAAATGCAACCATTCTGTGATTCCATGAATCTGAGAGTTTTGTTTCCTTAAAATCTCAAGAACATTTTGTTCAAATATTCTGCAATGCATAGTAGTTACTTTCCTGCACATAAATATTCTCCTTTAAATTTGTTCTGACAATCTGTACCTGGATTCTCCCTGACATCCAAACTGTAAGGTTGTTCTTAACTCTTCTGAGGAACACGTTATTTCACTGTAGCAAAGTCATCACTGTGTGTTATAATGAAAAGCAGATGAATGACACAAATACACGTCCATATTGTTAACTGCTATATACATATGTTCTTAAGGAATTAATTTATTCCTAACTCTTTCTTTTAACTTGATGTTAAAGAGATCTATTTCAACACTAGGTTTTTTGTTCTTGTTTTTATTTTTTTCTACCAAACATTTCAAAGGCAAGTAAATGCAATCAATAACAAAACTAATGTTCAATGTACTGATTAAAATAATAAATGTAAAATAAAGTTCACATTTTTACTGGTGTGAACTTGGGACTTTTTAAAAGCAATAAAAGACGTTTTTCTTTTCTTTAAAAAAAAAATTCAGGTAAGAACATAGAAAAGTTTATAAAAGGTTTTATGTTTCACCTTTCCTATGTCTACTCTATGGATTATCTCATTTTGCAAAGATTGTATTTTTTCCTGTATTGTTTAACATGTTAGAGTAATTAAATGCATTCTTACAACATACATATGAAGTCCCTTTGCTCCTTTTTTGTGAATAGTGGGCACAGAAAGAAAATTTGCAATTATTTATGGAAATTGACATAACTAGAGAAAAAAATGGTTATTACAACATAATTTTTTAATGAAATTTTCAATGAAGTATTTCAGCTACAGACTTTCCTCCTCCCACCTACAATATATGTCACAATTCTACGACTTCAGAGGGAGATAGATCTTCAGAACTTCTGGAAGGTCACACAGCCTTTGCTGACAAGAAAGTTTAAGGCTCTGGTTGCAGCTAATAAAGTTAACTGCCATCCTTCCAAGGAAAGAAGTTATCAAAGTATTTCCTGAACTTCTCTCTTTCATGTTGTCTTCAGAATAAGCACAAGTTATCTCCATGTGCTATACTGTTTTTTTTAAGTTCCCCAGCATAAGACATCAAGTTATAGATAGCCAGCCTCAGGCGCAGCCTACCTTCTGTTGTACCCTGTCCTGGATTTGTGTATTGCTCAGATCTATTCAAGAATGAGTTGTTCTTCATTATAATTTGGTCATCTCCTGAAAATAGCCTGATAAAGATTACTATATTTGTATTACATTGGAAGTAGCCAAGAAACAAAAGGTTATTTATATAATTCTTAATTGTTTGTCCTATTTAAAATGCATTGAAAGGCATATTTAATTACTGAGGAAGCCTGATACTCAAATAGCACAAAGCACATATGGCAAATAATACATAGCAGAAAGCATGCTTGATTTGTGATGCTGATGAAATTGATGTAGAAAGCCTGCTGGGTTCCCTTCCAGCCTGTGAGATGTCTCCAACATAATGCTGTGGGTGTTATACTTCGTTTGCATTGATAAGTCTAGTTTTCAAATGACACTAAGAAGAAATACTGGAGTGATGGAATACACAAAAGAGTAAATTCTATCATTTTAAAGGCAGATTCATTGCATCTAACATTTCCAGCCCAGAATAGTATTCAGTCTAAGAAATGCTTAGTAAGTAGAATTTAACTTCCCAGATCTAGATTGTTTGAGGATTGATCACGGTATTCTACCAAGATATATTTGACAAGCCATGTTTGGAGAACAGGATACATCAAGTTTATAAAAGCATTAGAAGTGTGAAGGAACAGTAACCTTCCCAGAGAAAGCACAGTTTATCATATTCTTCCATCGGTCATATTCTTTATCAGTGAATACATCATCAAAATAAGGCATGATCTGTTTGACATTATCACAATTTTTTTAGTTGATGCCTTATGGGGTTTCTTCCAAATATATATTTATAAACATTGTGTGCATCTGGAAAGAAATAACATAAAAATTATAAATCATTTTTGCTATTTTGCTTTCTCACAAAAATTTCACCAAAATAGAAATCTACTGCACCCTAAAAAAATACCCTTCATTAAATGTTTTACATTTGATTCAAAGAAGGCAATTATCAGGTGTACAACCATATTGAAGAAAAACATAGTTCCCTCACAGGAGCAACGGTGATATCTAACAGTTGTAGATAGAAGTCTTGGGCTTAGTTTCTGATGACATTAGATATTTATGCTTAAGCAGCTGATCTCTAGATACCCATTGACTGTATTTGGCACCTATATACCTAGCTGATATGACTATGCTTACCTTTTCTCTTCAGAATTTAGTGACTACAGTCTAAATTTGAACAATTCTTGAACCTTTATTCAGTTGCCTGAAGACATCTGAGATGCCATCAGTTAGCCAAGACATTAAAACAAATGTTTATCAGATATGATATCACCAGGGGAAGACCCACACACTTCTAGAGCAGCTAGAGGTCAGCTGACTCCATAAAGCATCTCAAATTTATTTAAATACCTAAGTTTAATCAGAAATTAATCAAGTCCACAGTGAATTTGTTTGCAAACAACAGAACAGTGGAAGACTGGCAGATATTTCATAAAGGTTCTATTTTAAGCATACAGATTAGTAAAGACTACTTACATAGAACCTTTTCAGTCTCATTTACAGATAGTCGAGACATACAGTACTTTTTCTTTTTTTTCTTTTTTTTTTTTAAATGTTATGAGCTATTCTCTCTCTGACTTCACACAGCTTCACACAGCACTCTTGCAGTACTGACATTAAAGAATCCATCATTCGTATCTGTGAATTATATTCCCAGTAAAAGAAGACAAACTGATGAACTCATATGCTTTAGTTCACCCTAATAATTAAAATTTTATGTATATTTTAAGCAGAACAATGTTCTGCCAAACTACTATACTGTGTTACTGATTCCATTCAACTACTCTGCAGTGGCAGAGCTGCATGGCTGGAAGGCCAATACCACACCACATGGTCAAAACTACGTACTGCAACGATCAATTCTGATAAATTGAGGAGCTTCTTTTATTGGTATATCCGCAGTGCTGTCGATTTTTACTTTTTTTATAAATCTTACTTTATTACAAACTTCCAGGAAAAGAGGTTCCTTAAGGAATCTTGGCAGGTAATTCTTCCTGTTTTGTATCTCTAAAATAATAAAATCATAGAATATCTCAAGGTGGAAGGGACCCATAAGGATCATCTAGTCCAACTCCCTGATTCTCGCAGGACTACCTAAAACTAGACTACATAAATAAAAGCATCATCCAGACACTCCCTGAACTCTGACAGGCTTGGTGCTGTGACCACTTCCCTGGGGACCCTTTTCCAGTGACCGACCACCCACTTAGTGAAGAACCTTTTACTAAAGTCCAGTCTGAACTTCTCTTGATGCAGTTTCATTCCATTTCTTTTTGTCCTATTGTTGGTCATCACAGAGAGATCAGCATGTCCCTCTCTGCTGCTCCCCTTGAGGAAGGTGTAGACTGTGATGAGGTCATCCCTCAGCCTTCTCTTCTTGAAGTTGAATAGTGACCTCAGTCACTCCTCATAAGTCTTGCCCTCGAGGTCTTTCACAGTCTTGGTCGCCCGTCTCTGGACACACCGTAATAGTTCAACGTCCTTCTTATATTAAGGCTCCCAAAATGGCATACAGTAATTGAAGTGGGGCCACACCAGTGCAGTGTAGAGTGGGACAATCACTTCCCTTGATTGACTAGCTATGCTTTGCTTGATGCACCCCAGGACATAGTTGGTCCTTTTGGCTGTCAGAGCACACTATTAACTCATATTCAATTTGCCATTAACCCGAGCCCCCAGATCTCTTTCCATGGGGCTGCTCTCCAGCCTCTCATCCCCCAATTTGTATGCATAACCAGAACTGCTCTGTCCTGGGTGAAGAATCTAGCACTTGTTCTTGCTGAATTTCATACTGTTGGAAACTTCCTGGATCACTAGTCTGTCAAGATCTCCCTGTAAGGCCTGTCTACTCTTGTGGGAGTCCACAGTTCCTCCTAGTTTCGCATCATCAACAAATTTACTTTATGTACATTCCATCTGTGTGTCCAGATCATTTATTAAAAAAATATTAAATAGCATTGGCCCTAAAATCGAGCCTTGGGGAACCCCACTGGCTGGCAGCCTGATATAACCCCATTTACTGTAACATTTTAAGCCCAACCCATCAACCAGTTGGTCACCCAAAGTATTATGGACTTGTCTAGCTGTGTGCTGGACATTTTGACCAAAAGCTTTGTTAAAACTAAAAAAACCCAACATTTCTATTGACTTCCCTTGGTCAACTAGATGGATGTCCTTGTCATAAAAGAAAATTAAGTTGGTTAAGCGGAACTTCCCTCTTGTGAACCTATGCAGGCTACGACTAATGACTGCATTGTCTCTCAAGTGTTCTTCAGTAACTCCCAGAATAACCTTCTCCATAATTTTACCAGGCACTGAAGTGAGACTGACAGGCCTGTAATTACAAGAGTCTTCCTTCTTGCCCTTCTTGAAAATTGGGACAACATTTGCCAGCTTCTGGTCAACTATGACTTCTCCAAACCTCCAGGACCATTGAAAAATAATGGAGAGAGGTCCCATGCTGACATCAGCCAGCTCCTTTAGTGAGCTGAATGGGGAAATTAATCCCATCGGGTCTCATAGATTTATGTACATGTGGCTGGAGTAGTAAGTCTGAAATGAGTTCAGGGTTGGCTGAGAGTTTAAGTTCTTCATTCCCCCAGTCACTGTTTTCCAACAGAGGGCTACGAGGGCTCTAGGGCCCCACATCAGTGTTAAAGACAGCCAAAGAAGGAATTAAACATCTTTGCTTTGTCTATGTCCTTATTTGTGATCAACCTCATTAAATAATGGACTACCATTATCTCTGATCCTCCTTTTGCTGTTAACATATTTTAAAAAGCCCTTTTTCTTGTTCTTCACAGCACTGGCCAGATTGAACTCTAATCTACCTTTAAATGCATTAATTTTCTCCCTACATTTGCAAACAACATCTCTATAGTCCTGTGTTGCCTGTCCTTCCTTCTGATGTCCTTACGGTTTCCTTTTCTAGAAGTCTAGAAGAAGATCCCTGCTGAGACAAGCTGGCCTTCTGCTCTGCTTGCTTGCTTCTGTGTCCTTAAGAGATGGCTTTTAAAAAGTGGCCAGTATTCATGGACCCCAGTACCTTCAAAAGCAGGTTCCCAGGGAACACTACTAACTAGCTGAAGGAGTCTGAAGTCTGTTCTTCGTATATTGAGGGTTGAAGATTTGCTGCCAGTTATCCTTCTGTCACCAGTGATTTGAAACTCATTTACTTCATGGTCACTATGACCAAGGCAACCACTAATCACCACTTTACCAGCAAGTCCTTCTCTCTTTACAAACAGCAAATATATAAGGGGACCTTTCCTAGTCTGCTCCCTTAGTACTTGCACCAAGAGGTTATCTTCAACATGTTTCAGGAATTTCCTGGACCTGTTTGTGCTCACTGTATGATATTCCCAGTTGATGTCTGGGAAGTTAAAATCACCCATAAGGACAAGGGCAGCTGATCTACAGATATCCCTTAATTCCTTGACAATATATTATGAATCTAGTCAACAAAATAAAACCATAACACTTTTGAGACAGCATTTGCAAAACTGCCTTTACAAAGAATGTTTTTTGTTGTTTTTTTGTTTTTTTTTTTTTTTTATTAATATTACCACAGACATCATAGATTATAACAGAATGCTTATAGCTCACTGTTTATAACAATGAAGAGTTGTTTATGTGGAAAGAAGAGGCTGCCTGCCTTTCCTAGGAAAGTTAGAGTTAGGTATGATAAAATTTCTAATGAAATATCTCATAAAATTTTACATTTTAACAGTAATACAGCCATGCTAAATTGAACCAACAATCTACTTAATTCATGGTTACAGTGATCTCTAACTCCTATACCACCACTGATTTTGCATTATTTATTCACTTTATTCACTGATTCCTCAGTTATGCCTTTCACAGGTTTCTACTCTAGAGAGCATTTTAGGATTTATTGGGGTTTTTGTAACTTGTCCTAACTTGTTCTTAAAAGTGAAAATCAAATAATTCAGAAGTTGGTAACAGGTGAGATGAGTATGAGATAAGGACAGTCATATTTCCCTTGTAGCTTAGACATTTTCTATTCACTCCAAATTAATTTTATTCCTCACATGATACAAAAAAACCCCCAACAACTAACAATCACAATGGTAATTGCCTGAATCTCATTTTATATTACTTTTGATGACTGTAAAAATAAACATTTTTCATTGATTCGAGTTCAGAAACTCAACAAGCTTCTATTTGTCAATTGCTATCCAAAGATCTCTGCCCCAGACCTGTTTTGGCTCCAAAAGATCTGTAGTATCCCATTAATTATTTGAGAAACTGCATCATACATGAACTACTCGCTTCTGTGATTTTGATAATTCTGTACCAGAAAAATAAAAAATAATTAATAGGACTTCAGGAGAAAAGGCAAAAGGCAAGACAAGAGGCATAGCAAGAGGCCTAGCAAGAGCCCAAGTAAAGAAGAAGGCAAGGGAAAGACAAGGCAAAGCAAGGCACTCTTCAGCTGGAAATACCTGCTAATAATGTGAAAATGGAAAGCTGATGTCTCATAGCATGTGTGTGTATATATATATATACACACACACATGCACACACATATGATATATACATATTTGATACATATATATATATATATACACACACACATATCAAATTAAAATGCAATAACTCCATAAAATAGGCTATATCTATATAACCCTCCTTTTGCTAATTTTGGAAAGAAGCTTATGTTTTTACATTTCAGCATTTGGCCAGTTTGTATAATATTAGGATTTAATTATGCTTCATAACTGAAAATTACATATGAAATATTTGGTATTTTGATTTTATATTTTCTTATATTATTAATTTATTTACTCTTCAAAAAAGTTCTAATTTTTCAGTGTTTGTAACCAAGGCATTATCAGCACTACTTATAAATTGAAAACTTATAATAAAAAGCTTTTCCATTTTTCCTTCATGTTTATGCATTAATTTAAAATATTCCTAATGAGGTCAACAAAAAATAGTCTCCAGGCATTTTAAGCTGGCACTTTCTGGACTCTCACTCATAATTGACAAGAAATTTACATTTGACCTGTACCTCCAAGTCAGAATGTTAATACATTTTGCAAGGTGAATTCAAATCTGTCCTTAATTAGGGTGCAAAATAGAAAGAGATACATTTTATCTGGAATATAGCCTCAGCATTTCTGAATAATGGAATTAATGGTCAGGATCATAAAAATATGCATTGGTAAGTACTTCCTCCATTGTAGAATAATAATGAATTAGTGTTTAAAAATTTTCTGTTGCATAACAGCTATTATTTTTTCTTGTATTTTGGAATGTAAGAGACATACAGATATATATATGTGCACACACATGTAGTTACCTATTAAAAAGATGCTAGGATAAAAAAAAATGCAGATGTACTGGAATGCTGTTGTCCCAGAATGGAAAGTTATATGTTGCATACTTAGTACACATCCCTCTTTCTTGTACATCCAAAAATTCCAGTACCTGGAAGTGCTACAGAAAGTATTAATGTCTGATTGCCCACAGAAATGAAAAGAGACTGAATTCCTGTTTTCACATGTACACAGATTAATTCATTTATTTTGAAGTATGTTACTGTGTATCCATTGCATTGCTTCTAGGTATATTCACAAAAATATTAAGAGTATAAATTATCATAACAGATAACTGCCTACAACAGATGTGCCTGCAATTTGAATGTGTCCTGGGTAATCCAATTCTTCAAGCTGTTACCTCTGTTTAGCCTTTCTCTCAAGACCTTCCTCCAGTGAGTATCATGTCCCTGCAAGATTTATGAACGGTTAGGTCTCCAGATCTTTTTTTTTTTTTTTACTCTGCACCCAACACTGAATTGAGCTGGTGATCTTTCCCCTACTTTGAGGAATCCACTCTCTTATTTATATTATAAATGACATACTCCATGGTAAGGGATAGTTTTAATTGACATTAATTATTTCTGAGAAAAGATAGGAGTTTTCTCCAGAAATTTGTTCTAAAATGGATTTATATATTTTGCAAAGTGAATATTTCTATTTTTTTAAGTTTTTAGGGAAACATCTAAACAAAACAAGCAAAGCAACTAATTAACAAATCCAACACAAACTTCCTCTGGCTTGGCAGCCCTGTAAAGCTCAATATTTTTCTACCTACACATAAGTTGTGTGATTTCTGACTAAAAAGATAAGGCTGCTCTATGGGGTCACTGCCACATGCCACAACACAAAAGGGGGAAAGGGAGCTGATAAGCTACCAATGTAGCCCTAAACAACCCTAAAACATGGGGCACACAGAGGGAAAAAACAGTAGTAGACCTAGCTAGACAGACAGCAATGGATTGTCTCAGGAGTGAAAGGGTTTTTTTATTATTATTTTTCAGAGATTAATCATATGAAAATAAGATGAAAAGATGTTCTTTTTTTCTTTTTCTTTTTTTCTGATTTATTTTCTGTGAAGTGTCTCTATCTTATATTTCCCCTGCAGAAACATCCTCTTCCTTCTTGGTATCCGTAGAAGGATGAGAAAATGTATTCTGGAACAATTATTAAAATTAACATTTCTGAACCTTTATGTTTAAACACAAAAACTTTAAAAATAGATAACCAAACCTTTTGAAAGGCTTAAACTAAACAACTCCAATGCTGTTGGGGGACAGTCTGTAGTAGTATTATAAAAATCTTGACTAACATCTGAAAAAACAAACCTCTGAACTGTTGCACTTATCCTTTTGGACAACTGTATATTCTCATCTAATTTTGTCAGTGTAAGTTACATTACTCTGTAAATGTCCTGAAAAAAATTTCTAGACTTTGACCTTAATGCTTCAAATGGTGGATTAAGGAGTAATTGTATTAGGTCTGTATTTTGTTAAATAAGTTTACATCAAATACTGTTATTTCATAAAGATAGAATTAGGTATTTGTGATACCAAATTCTCAGATATATGTTTTTGGTTTAAGTTTGAAGTAATTTTCAACATCTGAAAAAAAAAAAAAAATCTGTCAAATTTTTATCTTTTTTTCTAAAATGCAGAATATATTAAAGCGTAAGTTTCAGCTCTTCCTGGTACCTTGTAGTTCAGCATGGTAAGAGCTCTTTACAAAAGTCATAATCAGATCTCTGTTTAGATAGTATGTGGGACTAATCCACTATAAGTTTTAAAAATTAAATTCAGAATTCTGAAGTGGAAAGGACAGTGGAATTGGACCATGAGATAGAAGTCTCAAATGAGGGATAAATAATTGGCTTCCTAGTTTTGGGGATTCGCAGGCTCAACTTATATCATACAAATCTTACATAGGTCTGAATATTGAAAACATGTTAGGTCTCCATATATAACTGAGTGCAATGGCTCAGCAGAAGTCACCAATTTTCAGTCATATACATTTCTAAGACTCCTTATCTGTCCAAGGAATTATTACTGCTAAACAAAGTTGAGGCTGTCATGGCTGATTTCATGGATCTCAGAGTTAAATTCTACCTAGCTCATCTATCAAAGGTACTGTATATTGAAAAAAAGGATATTACCTACAGAAGGGAAAGATGTTACTAACTACCATAAAATGCAGCACATCACATGCATGTGGTGTCGTGTGGTTTTGTTGCTCAAAGTATAATCTCACATGACAAAATACAATAATTTATTTTTAAGTTAATAGTTTGAGCCAGAAATAGTAAATCAAATTGTTATGGTGACTGAAGCAGTAACAATGTTGGTAGGAACTGACCATTTTTGCCATCTGTTCATTAGGATATGAATACAAATAAGAACATCATAGCACATGGATATTTCAAAGCACAAAGTTAATACTTAAAAAGGTAAACAAAACTGCCATTCTAAAGAATTTTGGTGTGTGTTATCCACTGGTCTTCAAACTTAAACTGAACTGACTAAAAGTATTTCTATGAATGCATAAATAGCAGATTTCCATGGAAATTTACTATAGAAATATGTATGCAATCTATGTAATAACAAAGTAAATATCTAGGAAAAGATAATTACTTTCTCCCTGGTATTATATGAAATATTAGAGGTTGAACTAATACTTTGTTCACTTTTTTTTTTAAAACTGTCTGATATTGGAAAATCTTAGGTGTTGTAAAGGAGCAGTTGTGTGTATGATAGCCTGGAAAGTAAAGCTGGCTGCAGAGCATTAAACTTCTGTTATTCTCAGATAGTTAACTTAGAAATGATTGCTAAAACATCCACACCACTACTGCATTGAAATATTTAGCAAAGATTTCAAAAGGCACGTTGTTTCTTTGACCCACATAGTATGTCAATAAACAGAGGCTGTGGAGAAATTGTATATTAGTGTGATTTTTCCTCAGATCCTGGAGTTAACATAATGAGCCACAGCTACCAAAAATCTTCTGTGGATTGAAACTTTTAATTTGTTTATATACGACACTTCTAAGAGCTTTACTGTCTCCATGTTTAAATTAGAGTAGATAATAAATCCTTGCTCAGAGTTGCCAGAATTTCTTTTAATTTTCTCAGTGTAATATAACACTGAATCTTCTCTTCTGCGTTTTCTTTCTCGCTGTTCCATACTCACATGAAAATTTCACACCTTTCTGCTTCAATCACTTTAAAAAAATCCAGTCCAGATAAGAACTGAGATTATTATTAAACAATGTAAGAACTGGGGAGAATTATACAAAATGATACGGTTATAATTTTTATTAAAATAAAGAAAAACTGCAAAAGAAAATACCAAATACAAAACACACTATTGTCGTCTCAAATTCTTTGCCAAAGGATGCTATGGATGCTAAAACTGATTTAAACAGACATTAGACAAATTCCTGAATCAAATCTTTACTGAACACAAAGGTGTTAAATTAGCTCCAGTTCAAGTAAGACTTAAAATGCAGGTTGCTTAATGTATCAAGATACATCATTTGCAGTATAGATATTCTAAGAATGCCTTCTAAGTTCATAATCTTCAGTTTTAATAAGCTGCTCACTGAATTATGTATTTGTATTGCAACAATGGTGACCATAATTAACAGGAATGAATATCCTCTAGAATATTTTGATATTTCAGGTTGTGGTGGGTTACACTTGGCTGGTTCCTCCTCAACAGGAAGAAAATGAGATGGAAAAGCTGAAATTCTATAACTCCTTGTGCCTCTCACCTGCCCTTCTTCACTCAACTTCAATGCTTCATTCTCAACTCTGTACCATCTCCCACTATCAAGCAGCACAGAGGGAAGGGGAATGGGCATTGAAGTAAGTTCATAAAATTTCCCCTCTGATGCTTCTTTGTTCTCACACTTGGTCACTACTCCAGCATGGGGTCCTTCCCATGAGCTGCAGTTCTTGCAAGATCTGCTCCAGCAAAGGTCCTTTCCACAGAGTATAGTCCATCAGGAACACACTGCTCCAGAGTGGGTGTCCCATGGTTGCGGCTTCTGACAGAAAACCTGCTCCAGCATGGGATGTCCATGCACTGCAGCTTCCTTCAGGATACATCCACCTGCTCTGGCATGGGGTCCTCCATGGACTGCAGTTTGGATATCTGCTCTACCATGATCCTCCATGGACTGAAGGGGGACAACCTACTTTACCATGGTCCTCACCATGGGCTGCAAGGGAATCATCTGCTCTATTACCTGGAGCACCTTCTCCCCCTCCTTCTTCACTGACTTTGATGTTCATGAGTTGTTTCTCTCATATTCTTTCTCACTCTTCTCTCTCACAACTGCTGGTTTGTTGGGGTGGTTTTTTTTTGTTTTTTTGTTTTTTTGTTTTTTCTTAAATATATTTTCCCAAAGGCCCACCATATTGGCTGGTGGGCTCAGCTGTCTCTGGCAGTGTGTCCATTGGAGCTGACTGGAACCATCTGTGTCTGGCATGGGGAAGCCCCTGGTCTCCTTTTGCAGACGCCATCTCTGCAGTCCCAGCTGCCAAAACCTTGACACTTACACCGAATACACAGGTTTATAACAGAGCACAATCAGTCTTGTTTCAGTTAAATGGTACATGTAAGGGGTATTTTTTTATTAGTATTTTTTGCATAACTAACATTGTAATAATTGAATTTTGCCTTTTTAAGTATTACCTTTTGGGGCCTGATATCCGAAACACACAGTGATCAATTCAGCAGACATGGGGGATGTTCCCAGATATCTGCTTACTATCAGCTGGCATTCAGTTGGCTACATGCAGCATGTATAACAGAAATGCTTACTGTGTGGTGGGTAGAAAATGGTGTAAGAAGCAGAAATTGAAACCAATTTAGTGAATGCACAGTACAGACCACAACATATCAACTGAAGAAAATTATGCTTGAAGTCTGTCTGGCTGTTATTCAAGGCATTGATTCTTCAGAAGAAAACTTAAATCAATATGGCTAATGGAGAAAATCTTAGAAACAAAAGGAGGGCTTTCACATTTCTAATGTCTCTTGCATAGAAAACGGTGTCTGACTGAGCTTTGCAGACAAAATGTTCTCTTTCTTAAGGAAGCCATAGCTTAGTAATGTTCACAACTGCTGGCATTTGATGTTAACATTACATTTATCAATTTCTTTACAATCAGCTGTTGCATTATAACCAAGGTAAGAAGATATATTTACTTGTTCTCTCATTTTTGTTTCCCATTTTACTCTGAAAAGAAAGAAGCAGCAGTATGGAGCATAGGAATCATCTTGCTCAGTGCCAGTTGTCTAAAAATAATTGGTAACTATTTTTCAGCAAGTTTTCTAGGCTCCTTCTACAGCCAGTGGATGGGAAAAAAAAAATGTTTTCTGTATTCATTCGGATGTAAGTGTCTGGCTGTCTAAGATATATAGCATAGTTAGTTTTCACAGTGTCTTCATCTTCCCTTTATCTAGACCCAGGTTTCAGAGACAACTGGAACATAAATGCACTATGAAGCTTAATAATATGGTATTAAAATCTTGATCTTTACCTTTATCTAGTTATTTTATTTTAGATTAAATAACAAGAACATCCAGTGACTCTTTAAAGTGCAGTAGTTTTTCTCTCCTTTTTTTAATTTTTTTTCTATTTCTTTCTGTCTTAAGCAGTTTTCATTTAGTTGGCTTTATTTTCTTTTCTGTAACTTTCATAACTCATGATGTTTCAGGTGGAAGGTCCTTCACCGGGGCAAAATTTTCATATTCTAAGGAAAGTAATTCAGCTTATTATGGATTTATATATAAGAAAGCTGATGACCACGGGTAAGTGAATAGACCAAAAGAGTGGAATATTAAAACAAACTCTTCAGGCAATAATCTTGTGAGCTAAATGTAACTAATGTTCACTCACCATACTTTTCCTCAAAAACTTGCAGGAGTTTTTATAGGATATGAAATTGCATATTACTAAAGGAAAGTAATTAAAGGCTGCATGTGAGATCCCACAAAATCATGTGAGTTTAAATAAATAAATAAACAAATAAACCTTTTGTTACTAAAGATTCCTGATTTCCTAAGGAGAGATAAATGGGATTCTGTTCTGATTAGTTTATCTATTTGTATTTAAGGAAAATTATGATTCCTCTATTCTTTAAACCTACAGCATCCTAATTTTCAAATGTAGTTAAAGTATCAATGTCTTTGGAAAAGAGGTCATCTACTCCAACCTCTTTCTTGAAGCCAACATTAAGTCCTATTTAGTAATCAGAATCTCCAAAGGTGTATTCTATGGTTCTTGTCCCTTTTTATATCTTCTGTCATGGTTTAAAAGTATTTAGGTTCATCATGTCCTTAACTCTCCTTCAAGTGGTAGTAAACTGCCTTTAGATCACCCCTTGCATTTGTTTTTACTAGACTAAGTAAGTCTAGTTCTCTCTACCTTTCAATTTAGGGAGGGAGATCTAGCCTCCGAACATCTTTGAAGCTTTACAAGATATTGTAAATATTTTAAATGTATATACTGATTACTAGCTCTGTAATGAGTATATACGGTGCCAATACTAGAAGCTCAAGACAGAGTTACCTTAGCCCAGTATTCTGTCTCTGGCAGTATGAACTGAGTAGAGAAAACATAGAAAACCACATCACAGATAGAGTTTACATCTACATGGTTGTATTCAACAGCCCTTGTTGGATCATTCTTCCCTGAATGCATCCTTTTCTGCATCCTTTTCTGAGTCTCCAGCAATGAGTTCTGCAATGTATACACCAATCCAAGAAAAATATTCTTTTATTTGAATAAAGATCAGTTCAGTAAGAAAGATGATGTTGAGACAGCCTAAAGAACAAAAAGTCTGTGACGATAAGATTAAGAGGTCAGGATAGAAGTATTTCTTAGAAATGTCACATAGCAAAAATAGTACTTTAGAACACAAACAAAAACATACCCTGACATAGGTGTATTGTTGAGTGAAAAATATATTCTATTTAATAAAATAAAATATTTTAAATGTATTTGAAGAATAATGTTTACAGTTGGGTACAAAAAATAATTGAAAATACTACTTAGGCATAAGTGGTTAATAATTTGGGCTTAATATTCAGAGTGAGTTCAGGGTTTACACACTTAATGTATACCAAACATGTTTAGAATATTGTTCATAATTTTCTGTTTGCACTATTTTTTTTTTTAAGAATATTGTCAATACAAAAAAGAAAGAATAACAGTTGACTTTTTGTACAGATTTAAAAAATGAATGTGCAAAATACCATTGCAGCAATTAATAATTGTTCTGAGACCCAACTTCCATTAATTTTTATTGGAAGCTTAATAAAATCACTGGGCTATTTCCAGGTTGTCATGAAATAAACATAGTCTTCAAAAATATATGGATCAAATTAAATAAAATTATTTTTATTTTAAATAAAATGGTATTTTAATAAAATTCCTATGTCTCATTAAGTATATAAATTTAGCATCCTTGCAGCACAGTTGTAAAAATTTACCTGCCTTGGTATACAAGCTACTGACCCACTCTTTGCCTCAATGAGTGATGATAATAATAAAAAAAATACCAACCAAAACGAAAATCAAAACAACAACAAAAAACCCCAACCTTATTGCTATTTTATTTGCCTTAAAAAAAAAAAAAAATCCTCTGGGCACATGGGCAATTAAAAATTGATTGCATCATAATATGTATAGAATAACACCCCACTAAATGCATTAGGATACTTACTGAATAATGCCACTTTGAGCAGTACACTGTTTGATTCTAGCACTTCCAATGCTATAAGCAACTCTCTCCTTTCACTACAGGTTTAAAGCAGAATACTGTTACCCAGCGCAAACTTTTTTGGCATGTTAGTACCTTTAGTATTTAATATGTCAACCTTTTTTTTCTCACATGCTAATGGTTTTCCCAGCATTTTCTCCATTACAAGACCTAACTTGATAAGTTAAACCAAGAACTGTTGACATTAAAGTCAATTATAGCAATAACAAAATTTATAGTGGGGCCACTTAAGAATTTTAAGTCATTATTTCCTGGCTCAAACAGCTTTCCAAAATGCTATATTAATAGTAACAACCAGTGAGTAAGAGGCAAATTCCTGAAGATAAAATAATACTCTCTGTGACAAATCAAGGGCAATGGTGTCTTTATATTCAAGGATTAATCAGAAGTTCTCTACTTTTACCTTACATTTTAAATTTTACTTTACAAAACAAATAATTTAAATAGAAAAAAGTAAAAGTTATGTCAAATATTTTCAATATTGTTTGAGTACTGATAAATTTATCTTGGTTTTATAAAATGGGCAATAATAAAATGAAACTAAAAAAATGTAACAAATACTTATATTTTTTTTATCTTCTTCAAGAAACTTCAACAGTTTTATGACCTGTCCTTGCTCTTGTTAACTTTGGAAATTGCATACTACTTGCTTGAATATAACTAGAGACCCAGTAATATTTCTAAGCAAATTGTTTTAGAAAGACCTATCTAAAATCTAAAAAGTATGCGGTGTCCTACTGAAATTATTCTTGGTTATATATCTCAGAATATACCATGACATCTCAGGGTGCTGCTTTCATCATGGAGAAGCGATGAGGATTATTTTGAGTGTACTGACCAGAAATAGTCAAAACATTTTTGACAAGTATCTCATTAGAATGTGTGGCTCTGTCCAAGATGCATTTATTTTGATGTGCATTTTAATGGATATCTTTTTGATGTTCATAGCTCTCCAGGCTCTGCTGTACTGGCTGTGATGAGAAACAGTGTGCAGGGCAAGAGGAAATAAAATTTGGGACTTACACTTTGATACATGATTGCTTTCACAACCATATTAAGACTGTTTGGTCATATTCCAGTATTGGATTCCTCCCACTCTCCAACACAGAACTTTGACAGTGGAAAGTTGTAGTGAAATATGGTTATCATACAGCAAGCTCTGTCATGGTACACTGGTAATTTTGAAAACAAAGGTAGAATATTAGAAATTACAGAAGCGTGTTAGTCATACACATTATTTAGCTGGTCAAGGGGCCTTAGCTGCACAAGGCTGGTTTGTTTGTTTGTTTCTCCTCTTTCTTGTTTCCCAGAAAGGTGTATATTTCCCTCTGACTCTACAATAACACCAAGGAAAACCAGATCTGTATCTTCTTATCTCTGCTGCTGTTTTTTTTTTTTAAAAACCAGGGAGAAATAAATAAATAAATAAATAAATAAATAAATAAATAAATAAAACAGCGACAACAACAACAACAACAACAATAATAATAATAATAATAATAAACATTAAAATCACAATACAAATTTGTCTCCATAGAGAAATTGTGGATCACAGATCATTTGCTCTAAGTGAGGGCTCAGTTTCAGCTGCTCCAGATAAAGCTTTAACAGTACGGAATGAAGTAAAATCAAGATTGAACTGAAAAGGAGGGGCAGAAAGAGGGAGAAAAAATGTTATGGAGCAAGAATCAAGACTTACTAAAGGGAAGACAGGACTCAGTGACATTTTGGCTGGAGTATTAATGTTAAAAAAACCCAAAAACAAAAACAAAAAACAAATTTGAGAAAAGGAGGAATTTTTCAAATCTCATGAAACCTCATGAAACAACTACAGACAACGACAGAAAATTATGCTACAAGGGGAACTTCAAATGCCAGCACAAAAAAAGGGACAAGATCACATCATATTAGCTCTTATCAAAATAAGACAATGGTGAATGATGAATGATAAATGAAATATGAATAAACAAATAGTAATAAAAAACTGATAATACCTTATCTTCTTGCAAATAAAGCAAACACCAGCAGCTTCTGAGCCTTATCAAAGTAGGAAGATAAAAAAAAATAAAAAGCTTCTGCCATTTCATTTAAAAATACTAATCACACATATATAAACACTGAGACAGACAATTAAGAAAACACTTATGTCCATGTTTATATATATATATATGAACAGATATACATACTTAAAGTCTGCAGTCTATGCTCAAAAAACAAAAAATGCTTTTAATCAGTCCCTTTATTGTTGTCTGGAATATAGTAGGTACTCAACAAAAGAAATCTAAATTGGCAATTTTCATGTTGGTTTGAAAGCTCACAACTTTCATCGCAAATATATAACTTTGTGCATAGAATTTAGACAGTTGTTGCAACTAGACTTTTAGTCTAAACCACTATCTAAACCATCAACCACCATCACTCATCCCATTTGGAGTGCAAGTGCAAGTGCAAGTGCAAGACTTGAAACTGCAAGTCTGTGCCTGAACAAAAATTTGGTAACAAGCAATACAGTCTCCAAGTGGAGTGATGAAGTTTGAAGAAAGCTTGGAATAAGTTAGATTATCTTGAGTTATGAGTAATCCACAGCAATCATTGGAGGCAAGCCCTTACTTTTAGCATATGCTGCACAGGGGTGGCAGTTCTCATTATCTGTAAAGTGTCTACTACTGGGTTTGCTTTCTGCAAGTTTTTCGGTCCATATAATATTAATTATATTCTGGAGTAAGACAAAATATCTCATTTTGGATATTTATAAAAACATGTAGATATGGTGTTTAAGGACATGATTTAGTGGTGGACTTGGCAGTGTTAGATTTATGGTTGTACTCAGTGATCTTAAAGTTCTTTTCCAACCAAAACGATTATGATTCTATAAAATACTCCAGACACCCCAAAAAATGTTTCAGTCTGAGATGCAGACTTGCTGGTGGACAACAAAATGAATATTAGCCAGCATATTCAGCCAAGGTGGCCGACAGTCCTGGGCTGCATTGGAAAGGTCATTGCCAGCAGGACAAGGGAGGTAATTTTTCCCATCTACTCAGCACTGTTCAGGCCACAACCTGTTCTGTATTGTGTCCTGTTCTCGGCTCCATAGTACAAGAGTGGCATGGACATACTGGAGAGAGTCCACCATGTGGCGAAGAAGATTACTAAAGGATTGGAGTGTCTTTGACATGAGGAAAGGCTGAAAGATCTGGGACTGCTGAATGCGATTTGCTTCAAAACTGCTTGGGCTAAACCTTCTTTCCATTTGGTTTGTCTTGACAGAGTTCCCTAGAGTGATCCATAAAAGCATGAGAAAGTGAGCTATCAACTGGGCAGTAAGAACAAAAAAAGATCCAGAAATTGAGTTAGATTTATGGTCCTCTATTATTTAACAACATGGACATGAAGTTTCTTGAAAACAGGAGAAATATATAAAACTAACCAGAGTAATGGTTTTGTAACACAAAATAAAAGTTTAGTGTGGCTTGAAAACTTGGAGGAGATTTTTGAAGGTGCAAAGCAGGTTATGGTAACATGAAAGAACCATGTGGGGAAGGGTAGTCGTCAGTTACTATTTCAGAGCCCATATGTATTAGCGACTGATTCAAAATACTTGATCTTCAGGTTTATCATCACTTCTTTCACAGTTCTGGAAATATATTTCCATGCATGTGCTGTTTAATCTATGCTATGGAATGTATAGGATACTTCCATAGCTAGACTCTGTCTTATGCAATTAGCTTCAGATTCCTTTTAATTTAATGAGAAATTCTAATTTGGACCTGGAAAACTTACAGAAAAACACTTGTGTGAAAGGTTTGAGTTTCCTTCTGGGAAAGGAAATGGTAAGTAAGTGCATTTTGAACATTTATTATGTATTAGACCATTATAAGCAAAACAGATCCAAGAAGAGTAGCCAGAACTGTCCTTTTGCATGTGAGTGTCTTAACGAGAACTTTGTGAGTCATTTAGAAGGATTAACAAAACTTGCTTTTTAGTTGAGAAGTATTAAATATTAAAGAAATTAACTGCATTGAAGTAGAAAGGTTCCTCTTTTCTGATTTATTTCTGGTCTTAATTACTCCTACATTCTGGTTTGCTCATGGGCTGGGTTTGACCAGTACATTCATTTACCTGGAATGATTCTTTCTTAATGTTATTTTATTTTCCTTCAATGTGTGGTATGCATCTTTAAAACTTATAAAAATCATCTCGATCCCAGGACAACATTCTAACTGTTAATATCCTATATATTAAAAGTCAGCATCACTAAAACCAAAATTCAGTCTAGAAAAAAAATAAATAAATGTAACAGGGAGAGAAGAAGTGCTTTCCCACAAATTCTAGAATATAACAGACCTTATGTGAGAAGGAAAATATATCCTTAGACCAAAGTACTTCTAAGCATAGATATTTAAGCAAGAACACCTGAAGATACTGGACAATTGCCTGAAGACTTAGGTAACACTGGAAGCAAGACAGAACCAAGGGGCATTTAGACTCCTAAGTCTCCATTTAAATTAATTTCACAGTTGTCACATCACCAAAAGAGGAAAACTAGAAGTAACTTTAAAATAATTCCTTTCATATAGAGGCACAAACAGGAGCACTAGCAATAACGTGCTTTTGTATTTATGTACGTTGTACACTATTCAACATTTTGTATTCACAGAAAATAAAGAATATTAATTGAGAAGAAAAAACACAAATTATTTGAACATTTTGTGGTCTTCTGTTGCAACATTTCCTACGTAAACAGACTGTGAAATGGCTTATGAGACAATGACAGTGTGATGAATTAACTAAAATCTTATGGCCTGGTTTGAGCAAAGTTTCAGATCTGGACACTACACAATTTTTTCAAATTTGTTAACATATATAATTTTCAGTTTTTACAAGGTAATAAATTGAATGATTGGACTGATTGGACTATTCAAATTCAGTCAGATGGAGCTATTGGAGCCCTTTGTGATATCATTATAGAAGAAACAAAAACACTTTTTTTTTTTTTCATATGAGTTATGATAGCACTTTAGAAGAGTTTTTTAAAATTAACTTTAGAAGAAATTCCATGTGAGATTCTTGAGCAGAACCCACCTTAGAAAAGGGTTCAACTGGCTGGTACACATACCCACCTTCCATGCTATCTTTTAAGTTAAGAAAACTTAAATTAAGATTTAAGTATATTTTCATGAGACAGTTACTGTGTAAAGAGAAAAAAATTAAGCATTGTTTCAATTGTAGTGTTTAAGCTCCCTTTTTCATAGAAATAATTTTGCTTGCTTTTTGTTATCTGTGAAGTGCAATTTAATAACAGTATAATCAACTGATAAAACTCAGGATTCTATTTTTTTTTTTTTTTACAAAAAATGATCCAGCTCTCTCAGCCAATTAAATTTGAAAGATTTAACAGACACATTTCTTGTCTAGCACAGTAGAATGTATCATATGCGTTTAGTCGCATTTATTTTCTCCCTCAGTTTCTTGATGGAACAGCATCCTTTCTTTCTCCTGCTACTTATTTTCCAGCTGACATACTACTGTTTCAATTTCTATCTGGAATACTTTCTCAGACTTATTTTTATGTTTTTATTCTCAATTTGGCCGTTCTGGGGAAGTGAACACTGCATTTTTTAAAATCAAGGAAGAATTAGGAACAAACTTTATGTTAACTTTGATAATTATAATCACAGAATCAAAGAATCACAAAGTGTTAGGGATTGGAAGGGACCTCAAAAAATCATCTAGTCCAATCCATCTGCCGGAGCAGGAACACCTAGACGAGATCACACAGGAAGACGTCCAGGTGGGTCTTGAATGTCTCCAGAGAAGGAGACTCCACAACCTCTCTGGGCAGCCTGTCCCAGTGTCCTGTCACTCTCACAGTGAAAAAGTTTTTCCTTATGTTTACATAGAACCTCCTGTGCTCCACCTTGCACCCATTGCCCCTTGTCCTACCATTGGACATCACTGAGAAGAGCCTGGCTCCATCCTCCTGACAGTCACCCTTAACATATTTATAAACATTAATAAGGTAATATAAATAATTTTGTTATTTTTTTTCTTGTTAAAAACAGACAATAGTGAAGGACTGTTCCTTTATTACACTGTCAGCTACAGTAAAATCAACTCCTTAAGTCAAAGTCATTGAAATTATTAAAAACTCAGAAGGTGATACAGTCTTAAACATCTAAGCTGTGGTTAATATGGTCCTAAAAAGCATTTGAATCTTGATGCTTAAATTATATTGATCTTGGTCACACATTTCATTGTCATCTATAAATTCAGATAAGACTATCTGAATAGTTCTTATTACTAGTGATGAGCCCTTAAATCCAAGCTCTCCTACTGATAATGGTCTAGGTTATTATTTTATCCTTCTTTATGATTAACATTTTTGTCTTTAAATCTAAAGGTATGTCTACAGAGAATGGAGGACAGCTGTGATGGCAGAACTGAGGAGAACAGCTGTTTCACTTTTGATTCTGCAATAGCTTGAGAGTAGTGTTCAAAAGTGTAAGTTGTAGCATCTGATACTCCACCTTAGCAGGAGACTATGCTGCTTCTCAAAGTTTTCTTTGATGATGCCAGTGAACCCTTGCCACTTTTAGCAGTTTAGCTCAATAAAAGCCATGAAACAGTAGGAACCATTACATTGATTGTTATCATATGAACACCTCCAGTAGTCAGCAACAGTTTATTCAATGTCAGCTGTTAAACAATGAAAACCAAACCAATATTGATTAACTAAGAGACTAATATCTTGTTCTTAACATTAAATTGAAAATACTTTATCTCATGTTCAGTTAAAGAATTGTAATGATGATATCTACAATTTTCATATTATCTCACTGTTTTCCCTTCCATTAACAAATTATTCAGACGAGCTCTCACAACAGTGTATAATTAAACTGATTTGAAGAGGAAATAAGCTTCAGTCTATGAATGTTTGCACCTTCTTACTACATCACCTGACACAGCATTGAAAGTAGGAATGATGCCAATAAAAAGTGCATTCTTGATGCCATTAGCCTATTGTTGTATTACAGTATTTGTTAATTTTCCATATCTTCTCATCTTTCATTAAGTAAACAAACAAATAAAAAAATATTGTAATGGAACAACACTTTTTAAGTATCCTGATGGCTTCTTCCACTACTTCTCTCCCTTTTAGTTTTACAGGAGCCTGGATAGTTGAAAGTCACAAATTACTTCAAATAGCTGTAGTTGAAATGACTGCACATTGCATCCCTGCTTAGTGGGAGTTTTTCATATTACTTTGCCAACAATCAGCAGTGAGGAATAAACCTTTATAACATCCACATGAATAAGTTATGATTTGTCCTCTCTGTGTCCGATCATTAAAGATAAAGGAAAAGCAGCAAGACTGTTGTTGTTTGGTTTGGAGGTTTGTAGGTGTTTTATTCAACTTTCAGTCACAGATCTCTAGAGTCTGTGATGAAAAAAATATTAACTTCCTTGGTTTGTGATTACAGTGCTTTTTCATGTGTCTGTATTCCCTTATACCTGTGATTTCTGTGATATATATATATATGTACTATAGGAACATTGTTAAAATTCATACCTAAATGCTTTAACTTCATGGAAGTCTGAACTGGAAAAGTACTGTGTAAGATAATTTTTTTCCTGACAACTCTTTGCCTTACTGCTCTAAGAATGGATTTTTTTTTTTTTTTCATTTTCAACTGGCCTTGCTGTTTATCAGTGTGATTGTTCTTGAGTGATCACAGACGTACCTATAAAAATCAGCAAAACTACATTCAATGAATAGGTCAAAAACTTTGATGTTTATCCGTATCTCTTCAGTTTCATCCAGTCCTTATGAAAGTGAATTTTGCTTGCCCTGAACCTCTGAAAAGTGTGATGTACATTTTCAAGTAAATTTATAAGCATAACGAGACATAGTTTATTGGTATTTACACCAATTGGTATTGTAAATTTGATAGTCGAAGTTTTATTAAACCTATAGCATTCATTACATACATAAAACTGATAGATTCAAGTTTCCAGGTAGTCTCCTCCTTGGGTTTTTATTTTATTTTCTTATTATACTCTTTATACTTACTTTCAGAAGAACGTTTTTGTTACATACTAATATAAAGTCATTCTGTTCTGGGTATACTCCCCTGCTGATAATATCTGTTTCCTTACAGTATGTCAGAATTGCTAAAACCAACCTCTGAGTGCCAGGAATGATAAAATTCACCCTGGAAAGGGTCAGGAAATAAAAACAAAAAAACCCCATGAATCCTGGGTTTTATTTTCTTCCAGAAGTCTCTGGAAAGCAGTAGTATCAGAACAGAGAATGTAGTATAAGACAGAATAAAATGCACTTCCGTTACACGTATGAACAGCAAGAGTGGGATGTATCTGATCCAGTTTCAGCAATTTAAAAGATAAAATTTTATTTTCTAAGATGTTATCAAGCTGATTTGATGCAGGAACTTCTAGAAAATTTTGCTTTTCACACAATTAGATTAGCTTCCCTTTGTAATAATCAATCTATTTCCATGGAGAAAACCTCAACAAGCTACCTTGGACTTTTAAGACTTCTCTTAGAGAGTTATAGTGACAGAAAATACTTATACATGAAGAAAGTATAAGTAAAATAGCTGCAGTAAAATCAATGGAGCTTTCTGATTTTACAGTAGCTGTAGAACAATTTGCTTCTTCCTACTTTTCTAACCTCTTCAGGCTTATTATACAAGGAAACTGAAGCTAAGATAGGTACATTCTAAGTCTATAAACTGTAGTTGATAAGTAAGAATGCAAAGAGCTCATCAGAGAAGTGTCTAAAGAATATATATATA